>NW_027523079.1:0-272069 GCF_052094955.1 Ictidomys tridecemlineatus | reverse complement strand
TAAGTGTCTTGTGCACTGAATCTCTACAGTGCTTCCCCAATAGACAATATTTTTTCATTTCACAGGTGTGAAAGAATGTTGAGAGAATCAAGTACATATTTGACTCTGCTGGGAGAGGACTCTTAGAAGTTTGGTTTCGTCTGGAATTTGCCTGTGTGCCTTTACCCTTTGCTAATTTTGTTCTTATGTTTTCTTGTTGTAATGACTCAGAATACAACTGTGAGTACAGCTATATGCTGAGTCCTGTGGGTCTTCCTAGCCAATCACTAAACATGGGATGTTTTGAGGATCCCTGACACAAATAGTAAGATACTTTCACAATAAACCGATAGTTACCACTAACAGAATGGCCATGATAATTTGCTTAAGATTGGCAAACCTGGAGATGTTTTACCCGCCACTAACAAGTACAAAAGTAAGTTCCAAACACCTGACCTTGAATTATATAATGTACATTTTTTTGTACCCACCAGGCACTCTAGCAGGAAAAGAATTAGGAGACCCTGCTCCAGCACCACCTTCTTCTTCATCTTCTTCAAATTCCAAATGCTCTTCCTCACCAGGGGCTAAAATTCTCCTATATAAAAAAGGACAGAAAAAATAGTGAGCTACTCCACTTAATACACCAGCTAACTAACTAGCCACTAACTTCCCAGATAAGATGCTGATTATTAGGTTGATGTTGATATAAATGTCAATGTCAATCATCTCATTGCTATCAATGGTAACAGTCATATCACCAATACCAAATTTGATAGGGAAAAAAATACAGAAATATTTGAAAAACAGGCATAAAATAGATAATAAAATCAGAAGACAAAATATGGATGCTTATTTATTTACCTTAATGGGCTAGGCTGAACATCAAATGGAAATTCTTTATTATATGTGAGAATATTTTTTAGGACTAGAATAAAGACATAGACAAACATTTGTCTTATATCTTAGTCTTACATGTTATGTAAGTCATATATTAGTTAGTCTTATATGTTATATCTTAAATTGATACTTTTAATCATATTTTATAGTGTATTAAGCCACACATTAATATATGTATTTTAAATTCCGAGCTTCACTATCATTTTAAGACTCTGCAATTGACTACTACTGAGTGTCTTAGCAAAATAAAAATGTCCATAGTGGACTGCAGGTACCAGTATTTTCAGAGTACTGTAAGATCTCCAAGGAAAGTCTCAGAGCCCTCATAGAAAATGAACCATAAAATAGTTCTCCAATGTACAAGGTCCTAGGTGATATGGGGTACCAGTGAAAGAGAATACCTCTTCTCCTGAAGTATTTTAATTAAAAGATTGATACTGAAGATGACTAATTAAAGAGAAATAGATAATCACATCTTATTCTTTATCCTAAATAGATTTCCCTCAATACTTATCACACTGGTAAGGTTTGTAGCAGCAAGGTTATAATTCTAATATTCCTTTTATGATGAAATTTATTGTATATGTGTGCACACATATATACATGCATATATATATATGTGTGCGTTTGTGTGTGTATATATATATATATTTACACGTGTGTACACACACATACACACACACACACACACACACACAGCAGACTTTCTCCGCAGGGAAGTCATCAAACAACATAATGCTATCACCTCTTGTGTCCTGGTTGATTACTTTCTGGCATGTAAGCCTACAGACAGATGTTCTACAATTCTATCTGTATCTGGAAAAGTATTTTATGAAATTTATTGTTTCATTTCCCAATTTATGGGTTCCTAGTGACTACCTGCAATTATTTCAAGGTAAATATTTAGCATTATTAATTGGGCAACCCATGGTTTTTACTCTAATTACTCAGACTTTAATTTTGGAGTCTTGCAGATTTCAGTTAAAAGGAGTATGGCATATTGGGTTCCTAAATAAGGAAATTCAAAAAGAACAGGTTATAATTACATAACTTATTCCAATAGGAGTCAATCATCCAGTGAGAAAGAAGTTGGAAACTTGTACCTAGATTCTCATTACTCACTCTTATTCTCTCTCCCTTTAGCTCTTCTTCATCCTTTATCTCTTTCTTCTTCTCAACAAATGCATACCGAGTACTCACAATGTTCCAATCACTGTTTTAGGTGCTAAAGATACACAGTAATCAAGAACTCATATTTGGACCTTAGACCTTACTAAGGAAAAGTAGACAATAAATATGCCAACAAATAAACAAGATAATGTAAGATGTGATTAGTGGTATGAAGGATACAAACAGGATGCTGTGTAAAAGCAGAGAGAACTTGGTAGAGTAGCTAAGGTACACAGGGTGCCTTTCAAAACTAAACTGTAAGAAGACATTTGAGCCAAGACCTGAGATGAGAGGAATCATCCATAAGTGGCTCTAGCATAAGGCTTCCCAGGTATTAAAGAACAGGCTGGAGCAACAACAAAGGTTCCAAGTAGGAAACAGTTTGCCTTATTCAAGGCACAGAAAGGACTGTGGGAACTTAGGGGAAGCAGCAGGAGATCAAAGTAGAAGGTTTAAATCAAAACCTAGCCCTACAATTACAACAATAACTTGAACATTTACATAAATACCCTAATCTCCCCAGTTCTAAAATGAGAATGCTACTTCCTTTACAGGCTATTGAGAGAATTACAGCCTAAATAAATGTATACAAAATGGCAAGGGAAAATCTAAAATGGACATTCACTCTCTCCATGACCTTTTTGATCTAGTTGACTAGAATCCTAATATTTCTTATCTCACTAAGAAGTACTGTTTATTTTTTAATACAAGAACATCTTTTCTATACTTCTGCATGATCATTGTTACTAAACTATTAAATCAACTCAATATTAATAAGTAATATTAATAAATATTGATCACTTACACAACAATGGAATAGATACCAAGAATGGGGAGCAGGTAACAAAAAGATCATGTCTCACTCATATCAGAAACAAACACACAGAAATGATCATATTGTAATAAGAGTTTAATAAAATGAGCAAAAAAATCAACCATTAAAAATGTATATAACAATAATTTTTAAAAGCTGATCCTGTTATGGTGGCATGTGTCTGTAATCCCAGGTACCAAAAGCCTGAGTCAGGAGGACTAGAAGTTCATCTGCCTAAGCAACATAGGGAGACCCTGTCTCAAAATAAAAATAAAACAATAAAAGGGCTGGGGTTGTAGTTCAGTGGTAGAGTGCTTGCCTTGCACATGTGACAATGGGTTCAATCTTTAGCACTACATGAAATGAATAAATAAAATAAAGGTATTGTGTCCATCTACAACTAAAAATGTTTTAAAAAATAAAAATAAAAAGGACTGGAAATATAGCTCAGTGGTAGAGCACCCCTGGGTTCAATCCCCAGTACGTCAAAAACAAACAAACAAAAAAGTTGAAAAATATCTTGGTTATTAAGAATATCTTGGCTGAGTGTGGTAGTGCACACCTGTAATCCCAGAGGCTTAGGAGGATTAATAATTCAAAGCCAGCCTCAGCAAAAGTGAGGCATAAGCAACTCAGTGAGACCCTGTCTCTAAATAAAATACAAAATAGGGATGGGGATATGGCTCAGTGGTTATCTTGCATTTGTATTGTAACAGAATAATTAAATAGTATTTTCATTTCTTTGGTATCAAAGCTCTGAAGAGGACGTATTTGCTTTAGAATAATAGCTTTGTTATATTATTTTTACAAGTTAAAGTACTATGAAACATTTAATTTATGTGAATAGCTTTAGAACAAATTTAAATAGCTTTAAAACAAATTCTGTTTTACTTTCTATAACTGTATTATAGGTTTACAATTTCAACAACTGTGGAATAACAGATTCTATTGTTCTTTTAAAATAGCTTAAACTTTACATAGAGTTTTCTTTCTACCAATACTAGCAATGATGTCTTAGGAGGATCTCAAGAGGAGCTTGAATTTTACAAAAGACATTATCATAAATATGAAGCATGTCATGGGTTGGAGATTCATTGGCTGATTTGGTAGGACTTACTACACACTTTGGATCACTACATGGCAGGCATCTGATGCTACTCCACCATGGAAAATTCAGCACTCCCAGCCTTTCTCTTGGAGCACAGACCTACCAACCTCCTGAAGCTAACCTTCAAAAGATGACACACAGGCAAATATCAAAATGCATTTTGCTTTTGGTGACTGACGTGTTTCATTTTTGTGGTAGGAAAATGGGCAGCTGCCTTAATTTTGAAAGGTTATTTTTTAAATTATAGGAAAAGATTCCTTCAAAACATTCAAATCTATTTAACTCAACACAATCTTGCCAAGTTCATACTACACTTAAAGCATTCAATAGGCTCTGGGGTGGGGGAAGAGTCCATTCATAATCTCTTTGAGGACTAAAACAAATACAAGTGAAAATAACACATGTGAGAATCTGACAATGGATAGTTAAAATGATTCTATACAGGAGAGGAGGCAGAGTTTAATTATGCCTCTATAGAGACAGCAGAGAAAGCTTTCAGGGAGAGGTGGGATTTCTGTGAAGCCTTGAAGGGTGGCTTAACAGAAGTGAATTTTGCAGGGTGGTGGTGGGGAGATATGCTTGAGTAAGCAGCAGTACATTACTGCAATTAACATAAGAAAAAAATGGCTCAGACTTTCACAATCATAGTTTTAGTATTTTCAGACAGAATTTAAAAGATTTCAAATGTTCAAGTAAAGAATACATCAGCCTAATAAACTAGCCAAGAGCTAGTGATGTAGCTCAGTGGTAGAGCATTTGCCTTATATGGGAAATGCCCTGGGTTTGATCCCCAGCACCACACACACACACGCATTAAATTTTAAAAAAACTTTTTTTAAAAGAAAGGAAACCAGTTAAGTTCAACATATTAAAAGTTAGAATTCACTATTTTCCTTAGAAGAGGCTTAACGTTTTAAAAAGAAAGCTTGAATAAGTATACTTAATCTGAAATATTACTAAATACCAATTTGTAGAAAATATTTAATTCCAACTCAATAATTAACTCACAACAAGTGCCCTGCTTGGACAAATTCCAAATTACAGAGTCTACCCTACTGAAATACAGAATACTCACTTATGTTTCTTTGAGAAGCAACAGCAAATTAAAATCATCTAAAAAGATAACTATCAAGAAGGGAAAAGTACAAATGAAAAACATTATATAAAGTATAATAAAGTGAATCTCCAAAATACTCTTTCCATTTCTATTCCAAATCTTTTTTAAAAAGCCAAAAAAGTAATAGATTTTAACCTGATCTTCAACTAATACATGGGTCAATAATTTCTTAGGAATTTGAACTGGAGAGCTGTACTTAGGAATGATGTAGTACAGCACCACTACAGGTATTACTAACAGCATAGTGAAAGAACCAATCCAGGTGACCCTAAAACTCATTGCTGGGATTTACAAGCTAGTGTTGGTGTTGTCCTTAGCAGAATGTTACTGAGAGGATTCGAGTGCTCAGCATATAGATGCTATTCTAAAAAAAAAAAAAAAAAAAAAAAAGGGCAATTAATGAAAGATCTTGTGAGGCAATAGAAGTACTTGAGCATGCTCAGAGGAAGAGAAGAGATAATAAATATATGAAATAAACATCCACAGTCTTTACGGCCACTCTGTGTATCTATAAGATTCTTAAATTTTGTTTGGAAACAAACAACTAATAGGAAATAGTGACTGAATAAGAAGCCAAAATCCTAATAATTTTTATCATAAAAAACTGAGGGCTGGTGACATAGTTTATGGTAAAGCACTTGTCTAACATGCCCAAAGCCCTTGGTTCAATCCCCTGCATCATCTCTCTCTCTCTCTCTCTCATCCACACACACACACACACACACACACACACACACACACACACACACACACAATTTTCAGTAGAACCACCGTATAAACAACTGTTGCAATCTTTTATTTAAAGCCATCAATGTATTTTTCTCAAAATAATCTTATATGTAGCCAGTCATAAAAGATCATATATCATATGAGTCCATTTAAATAAAATGTCTACAATAGGACAATTTATAGACAGAAATCAAACTAATGGTTTCCTAGGGCTGGGAATTGGAAGGGATTTTAGGGGGATGGCAAGAAGTGAATGACTGCTCATGGGAATAGGGTTTCTTCTTGTGGTGATGAAAATGTCCTAAAATTGATTGTGGTGATGTCTGCATAACTCTTCCAATTTACTAAAAAAATTGAATGATATGTTAAATTGGTGAATTGTGCTTTATATAAATTATATCTCAATCTTATACAAAGTATTTATTAATGCTTTTGAGAAATAAAGTTTTAGGTACAAAAAACTCCCAAAATTTGTGAGAAATATTACATTGATTAGTATCCTTATATACATTGGATATAGGCATAAGAACTATTTCTGAATATAAGTTGTGTCTCTTATAACATCTCCAACTCTTATGATCTAGGGCTGGAGATGTAGCTCAGTGGTAAAACGCTTGCCTAGCATTTGTGAGGTCATGGGTTTGATCCCCAGAACCACAAAGAAAACAAAACTTTATGATCTGGATTACATAAAGAAACCAAAACTATTAAAATGACAGAATTCTTGCCATATTCAGAAGGATGGTGTTCTGAAGAAATGAAATATGATCATCTAAAACTGTGGAAAAGCCACCAGAATCACAACAAATCCACTATGCATTCCTTTGTTGTTGTCTGTTGTTGTTGTTAACTTCTCTTTTCCAACCCAAACAACAGAAAATCAGATCCCCTTCAGTATAGTCTGAGAATCCTTTTCTACCCTGGATCTGCAATACAATCACATTTCAGCTATCTCAATAATATATGTCTTTGTTAGAATTGCTATAATGAATTAGATATTGGCAGTTTGTGGAATTTATTGGAACATTCTATTTAGTTCTTTTTTGGCAGGGGGTACTGGGATTAAACTCAGGGGCACTTGACCACTGAGCCACATCCCCAGCCCTATTTGGTATTTTATTTAGAGACAGGGTCTCACTAAGTTGCTTAGTGCCTTGCTTTGCTAGGGTTGGCTTTGAATTTGATATCCTTCTGCCTCAGCCTCCCGAGCGGCTGTGATTACAGGCATGCGCCACTGTGCAAGGCTCTCTTTAGTTCTTAAATTAATTTTTTACCTCTTACTCAAAGCATGTTTACATTAAAAGGATTGCACTAGTGTGAACTGAGATACACTGACAAATGTTCTGAGATTTAGGCCCTGCTCAGTTACTGGAGATTGAAGTGAAACAGGACAAACAAATCATTTCATTTCTTTCCTCAATAGAGAATGTGATCACAAGTCTGAGACTCCTTTCTGTTTGAAAATGCTTTGATTTTATGATTCCCTACTTAAAATTTTATCTTACTTAGTTAGATAAATAAAATCTACTATTCCCTAGTCACATAAATGCACTGAGATGTGCAATCTTATCTCAATAAAAAAAGAGTACAGGAGCTGGGTTATAGTTCAGTTGGTAGAGCATTTGCCTTGCATGTGTGAGGTACTGGATTCGATCCTCAACACCACATAAAAACAAATAAATAAAATAAAGGTATTGTATCTGTCTACAACTTAAAAAGTTTTTAAAAAAGGCTACATTAACTTACATTCATTCAGTTATTCACACTGTGCCTTTGCCCATACTGCAGACAGTTTTAAGAGAGCAATCATTTGAAACAGCAGAAAGGCTTTATTTGGGAATATCCTAACCAACAAGATAACTGAAGGAATTGTTTACTTTTTAAAATTTTGAAGAAGGGAAAAAAATGGAGACAACAAAAAAAAACACTTTGTAATGCTTTCCCAACATTCAGACTGTAGTTTTCAATAACATGTAATGTGAATGGGCATTAATGACTGTAACCTTATATTCTCTACTGGACTCTACTGAAAATGTTTATCAAAATAATTATAATCTTATTAAAGCCATTAAGACAAATTAAAGGTTAATTTGGATATTTAGATGAAGTACAACATATATATTCTATAATAAAGATTAAATCCAAATGGTAATTAAAAATACAAATATTGTAGGAATTTTAAAAGCACCAAAAAATAAGAGAAATAAATCCAATCACTTTCTGTGCTAAACAATCTTAATATTCACAACAGATAAAACTCTCTTCCTATAGGAATATCACTAAAAAATATAAAACAAAACTTACTTGGTTCTAGCTTCTTGAGGTCCTCCAGTTTAAATTCTTCCTGGGACTGTGTGGACTAAATTTAAAATATGCATATTATATCTTTTCATTACAAAGATTTCACTGCACCCTATGTCTTTTAAATGGCAAGAATAAAATATTTAAAATAAATATATTTCTTGTTTTAAAGGTAGAAAATGAAAAGTTCCAAACTGATTTTTGGAATATTCAAGCTAATAGAAACAGAAAAAATTAGAATCATATCTTTTATTTCTACCGTTTACAAAGTATGAACTAAGTCATTTAAGTGTGAGTTCAGCTGATCAATTCCAATTGTTATAAAACCCTTCTGAGATAATATTACTTTGGGCATGAATGTCTAATATCTTTTCAGAACAATTTAGAATAATTCATTTAAAAAAATCCATTTACCTGTAAAGCTGCGCTTTGCAATTCCAAGCATGTTGCAATTTTGCCTATGGTTTTCTGTAGGAAAAAAAATGCTATAAATCCCAAGATAATTTTAACTGTCAGTTACTAAAATCAAGAATTTTTATTTATAAGAGATCTATAGGGACTGGGATTTTAGCTCAGTGGTTGAACACTTGCTTCACATGTGTGAGGCACTGGGCTCCATCCTTAGTACCACATAAAAAAAAATAAATGAAACAAAGATATAGTGTCCATCTACAATTTAAAAAATTTACAAAAGAGATCTATACTTCTTTAAATAAATTATTATTCCTTTTCTAGCACCTTGCAGATTTTAGAGAAGAGAATCAGAAGACAAAGGGCTGAGAAGTGGGAGAGAGATGAGTATATATTCTCTTCTAAACTAATATGCCACAACCAATTCTAAATCAAGTTTGGTTTGGTGATAGGTCTAGATATGATTTAAAGGGCAACAAAGATAGCCATTATGAAAAGCAGTGTGGAGGTTCCTCAAAAGATTAAAAATTGAACTGTGATATGATCCAACAATTCCACTCCAGGATATATGGCCAAAGGAAAGGAAATCAGTAAGCTGCAGAGACACCTGCACTCCCATATTCATAGCAGCACTATTCTTATTAGCCAAGAAATGGAAACCTAAGAGTCCATCAACTGATAAGTGGATAAAAAAAAGTGTTATATATACACAATGGAATACTATTCAGTCATAAAAATAAAGAAATCCTATCCTTTGCAACAACACGATGGAACAAGATCATTATATTAATGAAGTAAGCCAGGCACAGAGACAAGACCCACAAAATCTTATTCATGTGGAATACAAAAAAGCTGATTTCATAGAAGTTAAAAGTATAATGGTAGTTACCAGTGGTTGGAGACAGTAGGGGTGAGTGGGGGGATAAATAAATGCATCCTACATTTCAAAAGAAAAAAGAAAAAAATTTGTAAGTTTTTAAACATAAGAAATGATACGTAAGTAGAAAATGTTAACTGGATTTAAATATAACACAATATATACATGTATCAAAACATGTTACCCCATTTATATGTACTATCTTTGTTATCTGTAAGTTAAAATATTGACTATTTATTTTTAAAAATAGCTTTTTTTTAGCTGTAGATGGACATAATACCTTTATTTTATTAATTTGTTTTTATGTGGTGCTGAGGATTGAACCCAGTGCCTCACACATGCTGGGCAAGCAAGCACTCTACCACTGAGCTACAACTCTAGCCACAAAATACTAACTTTAAAAAAGAAAGCAGAAAATTAAAAAGGGGGAGGGCAATGAAAAGAGAGTTTTGACATCTTCCCTTCCAACCATCTTCTCATAAAGCCTGAAATTTACTAAAAGATATCTGAAAGATAGCACAATGGTCTAATTTAATTCTGATTTAAGCTCAATTCTGACTTGTATAAAAACGTAGGCAATATTAACAAAATTAGTATTTGTGATGAATGGTGCAAATTTTACAGTCAATCTGTTTTATAAAATAAGCTATAAAACACATGTGATAGGGCACAGTCCTTGCTTTTAATATGCTCATGTTCTATTATGTGTGATAAAACATATATCAAATCACTATATTAAAAAGAGAGACATTCAATCTATAAGCTTCAGCAAAATAAGTTCCTTTTATGTCCTAAAGGAAAAGAACATGATCTATTTTAGGAATCCAGTCCCAAAGACTAGGGAGGATTTCCAAATCAAAGAGTTTGGAAAATTGTCAAAGTTCAATTACTTAAAATCCCGAACTGAAAGCAGAGGGATGGGTGTGAAAAGTAAAGTGAAGTAGGGCATAGTCATTCTGAAATGGACCTTTCACAAACTCCTTGCTGAGGAATCTAGGATTTCTTTAACAATAAGTTACATAGAAGTGTGTTTTTATTGTTCTTTTTTTTTAACTGACATGCCCTTAAGAACACTGTTGTGAGCTGGGCATAGTTACGTGTACCACCTACTGGGAAGGCTAAGGCAGGAGCCTAAGAGTTTAAGGCCGGTGTGGGCAACACAGTGATACTTTCTAAAAAACAAACAAAAAACCCCTTGACTGTTGTGATACAGGTATGCAATGCATACATAATTTAAAGGAAAGGGGAAAACTGAAGGAAAAATCATTTAAGTTATTTCAAACTGTCTAAACAATATTCAGAATAAGAATATGAATAGCTAAGGTGGACATGAAAAGAGGAGATTCATGAGAATCATAAAAGAAATTATCAGGGCAGGCAGCTGAACAATGCCACTGAGACTTCTAGGTCCTTCCAAAAAAGATATTTCTGAAATGTGTTTAGGAATAAGTCTAGATGATAAAAGCAAAGAACTGTGTAACATTTACAATGTAAACATTTACAATGCTTACAAAATGACATATTTTGGAAAAAAACTGACATGTTTTTCTGAATGTATTTTCTGTATGACTTACAAAAAGTTTAGTAAATTGGGGATTTGGTGATTTTGTGTTTGGTTAATGTTCTTTGAAAGGTAAAAGAGGAGTAAAGGGAAGTAACAGTATTGTCCTGGCCTCTGGTGCTTAGGCTAGTGGACATTCTTCAATTACTGAATCTTCAACAAACAGCTAGGATAGCAACTCACAGAAAAACCTATTATTGAGCAAGATATGCCTCTCAGACACACAAGTAATAATATTTAATTATCTCCATAATCTTTTTAAAATTTCAATATAAAATCTTAGAAAATATGCAATTTTAATCTGAATAGAGATTACATTTGAAAATTATGTTTATACATAGTTTGCAAAATACTCAAGTTTATTCATCCTCTTAAATAGCTATGTATAGAAACCAGCAGTAAGCAATCTTTTCTACATAAAGTCTAATATCCCCAATCATTATTGTTCAAATATACCACTCAACTCCAGCAAAACTAGTAAATAATTAAGTATAAATATAATAATCAAATAATTTATTAATAACAAATACTATTAATTATTAACCACTTATTAATAACTAATGAGCACTTATAGGCTCTCCTAAATGATTAATAAACATTAATTTAATAAATCCTCCCCAACTCTGAATTAGCTGTGGTCATTTTACAGGTGTGAAAACTGAAGTACAGGCAGGTTAAGTAATTTGTCCCAGTCATCAATGCCTTCTATACAACACACAAGATATTCAATAAAACCACACACTTCCATCAATTCCATTTAGCTATGACTTACTATATTCTTTCAAAACTGATTTATAAAAGAATTTTGCTTGTATTGAGATGTATCAATGAGCTAATCTTCAAAATAGTAGTTAGCTTTTTTTCCTTCTTGACTTTAAAATCCATTTTATTTCACACTTCAAACATTTAAGATAAAAATGTTGTAGCTGAACAATAAGAGACCACTAACAAACTATTATCACTTAAACATTTCTTTAAGTTAAGCAAAGGCAATAGCTTTTTATATATAAATGTACTGAACTATGGCAAAATACCAACCGGCCTTATTCATAACTATTTTAAGGGACCACACCCAGCTTCAGTATTAAAAAAGAAGTGAAACACTATTATTTCAGCTGTGGCAATAACTTTTAAAACATGTAGAATTTATTGATGTCAAAAATCAAGGCTTGCTACTGAAACAGTGTCACCTTCCTTAAAATGAACAGTTCAGAAAAGTAATAAAGAAGCACAAGTTCACATATGCCAGAGTATAAGTATTGACTACTTTAATTAATGTACATTAAACCAAGCACTGAAGTGATGTTTGATTTTTAGAAAGACTTAAATCACTAGCATTTTATTCAAATTAATTGCTCATACCTAATATGATAAGAAACAGAGAACAGTATCATTTTTAGAGTATTAGCTACTTTAGTTTGTCATTGCTAAGAAAATTGAGAGCTCTAAAGATCAGTTAAAGGTAAACATGGAATAAAAATGGACAATTAATGAGCTAAATTAATTTTGCTAAAATGTATTCAATTTATGTAATGAATAAAATGAGTTTAAAAATAAACATAATTCAGTACAGTCTTACTTAATCCAGACTTATCTTTTAAATATTTAAAAGCAGCCACTCATCTTCCATCTAGCTGTTGGGGGAGAGAAAACACTGGGGTAGAGAGAAAGTGGAAGTAGAAAGGTGGAATCGATAAAACATAAAACAAGTATATATTTCTGGGATTCTCATTACCACCAAGTTTGATTCAAAATAGGAAAATCTTTCTAAGTGTCATGAGATAGGATGTTCTATTTTGTCCAGAAACTTACATGAGAAAATCTACAACACCAAAGTAGGGAATTCCATGGAATGAAAGCTTTTGGCAGCTTTTTGTTGGCCACTAAACCCACTTGTTATAACGACAAAACTATTGAAAACTGAAATGAAACTAAGTGAACTAATCGTGAGAGAGGATCAAGTAAGAATCATAAACTCTTGTTTTAACTAGAAATCTTTGAGAATATTAAAAATAGGAAATAAATGTGAAGTTTTTATTCTATCACCAATTAATATGGCTTAGACAGATTAGTAGTTCTGCTTTAGAATTCTTTAGATATAAAATAAATATTGGAAAAATATGTTATTCTCTTAAAAATTAGGATTTATTTTAATAAATATAAAGTAAATATCAATAATAGACCCAATAAAACATTTATTCATCAAATATATTTGAGAGCTCACTGTGAATTAGACAGCAAAAAGTTTCATAAAGAAAGCACTTTAGTAATAAGATTGGTTTTTAAAAACCAAAAACATTTTTCAAAGTTCCACTAACTACTGAATGGTTGGCATAATTATATAACTTGTCACTGCTATCAATACATGAAATAGTATAAGCATAAGAAATATAACTCAAAATACAACAACATTTTTGCAAAGAATAAGGTTAAAAGCATTTTCTATTTTCCTTTTTGGAGAAAAATATTATTCAGTTTTCTCTCCAGCTTATGTATAGGCATAGTATTTAATGCAGATCTAACAGTATGTGTCAAAATTTCCTGTATTATGTTCTTTAGAACACTAGATCCAATGATTTTGAAAAAAATTAAATGAGATTTGAGTTCTAAGCCATGTGACTTTGAAGAAATCCTACACCTATAATCCAGAAAAACCATGCCATATTTTCTGGGCTTCTAAGGAGAAGACCAGCAATACTTGAGTTCTTGGTAACTGTCTTCCAAAGCTGTAAGATACTTCTCCCATGAGAGGTCAAAAGTAAAGAAAGGGTTTCCACTAATCCATACAGCATCTATAAGTGAATTAGAAAAAATGTACCTCTTCCTCTGAGTAAATGAAGCTCCATTCCAAGGCACATAGCATGATGAGTGGAGCACAGCTGGGTTTCAAGACTACACAGCCCTAAGCCTGGAACCTTCATAGCAACTTCACAACTGCCAGAGGGCAGAGTCATTGGTGCCAACAAGACACAAAGTAATCGTGGCAGTGCTGCCAGGAAGATCTGAAAGTCTTTTTTGTATATTCCTCTGATATCCCCTGCATGCTGTGAATCAGAACTGACTTGAGAGAAGCAAGATAAAACTGTTCTAGATGAAAATATAACCTCAGGATGAGTCATAGGAGGCCCCTAGTTGGGTTGCTTGGCAAGCTCTATTGGAAAGGCTGAGAGTTGCCTAGGGAAAAGCAATCAGGTGTCCAACAGTCACTAAACATAATAAAGAGAATCAGATGCTATTTTAAAAGAACAACTGCCCAGAAAACTCTAAGGATCTATGCATATGTATCTATAAGTCATTTTATGTAACTTAAATTTTGACTAAACTAACTTCATCTACAAAATGTACGTCAAACATAATCATTTCTTACCATCTTTACTAACATTTCTCTATTCTAGGCCATCATCACCTTTTGGCAGAACTATTATAATAGCTTCCTGATTGGTCTTCCTCCTTCCTTCTTGCCACCTTAGAATCAAGTCCCCATTTATCTAGATTAATAAAAAACTCATCATTCCCTGCTATAAAACCCCCTTGTGAAGGATTTTTCAATAGGCTTTTCAATAGCAGAAGGAATCACAGTTGCATTTCAAGTGTTTATGCCAACACTTGTCCAAGTTGGGTTAATGCCCCAAGGGGTAAACTCTAACCAACAAGAAACAAGCAATGGGACTCTTCTAAGAGGTGGTAGTTTCACATAGTAGAAGATGTACCATGTGACAAGACAACCAGCTCAGTTTTCTTTCAAGGTTAGGGCCTACTTGGTAGCATCTTTCCTCCTTTCTTGCCTTATTTATTGTTTTCTTTCATTCTTGCTGCTCTGGGTTTGTACCACTCAATAAAACCTTACCTCCAGTTGCTTTCTGAGGACACAGGGCCCAAGCCCTACAAATCAGCTAAAATGACCTTTTCTGCAATCCTATCACACACAAAACTGCTTTACCACACTTCAGATTCTGAAGTCAGACAGATAATAGTTGCACATTCTTAGACAAAGGTATTTCACGTCTCTTAGCCTTATTTTATTTATATATAAAATATGAAGTATAATAAAGTTTACTGAAATTAATCAATGTAATATAAATGATGCCAGGTACATTATTTATATTAGTATTTCCAGTGCTTAATATGTCATCTACTACACTGTAGGTATGCCTAATGCCTACAATGTTTACAATAGTACATTTTCTCTGTATTTAAAAAATTCCAACCAAGTAGCAAAGATTGAAAGACCTGTAAGGTCTCAATACAAATAGCCAGTAATCTGTAAAAACACATTAAATCTATACATGAATGCTCTCTGAAAAATGGCCCTTTACTGCAAATAATTCACTTTACCTGGGTTTTTGCCTCTCCAACTTATCAGGAAAAACAATTAAGTCAAAAGTACAGATGTCGCCAGCTTTAGGCACAATATATTCCTGAGAGGATGCACACAAATCAAATTTCTGTAAATCAAACCATATTTCACAAGCACTAGGGGAAAAACACCCTTTAAAATGACTTCAACAAATAATGCTATAGTAAACTGTTACTGTAAAATGAAAGTTTCTTCATAGCCGGTGATTATGTTGACATATAATTTCATTAGGTTTTCATAAGAAAGGAAATACAGCAATCAGCATATGGCAACATGAGCTCCCTCCCACCCCACATGAAGTCCCATGCTTGCTCAGGACTCTACAAGCAAGAAGATCATCACCAGAACTGAACACAGCCAATGCTATGCCTGGAGTCTGTGAAACTGTGGTTATAAAGTTAAAAAAATTTATGGCAACAGTATAGATTGTCACAGGTATGATGTTACTTTGTCTGACAAAGCAAGAACAGCAAATAGAAACAAAATATTCCTATACAACCAGTGTTCAAAAGGAAGATTCCAGTTAATAAAATTATCATAAGCATTTATATTATTACAAGCTTTTGTGGATATATATATATGGATATTGATAGTATTCATGCATAAAACTCACAGGATAAAAAATATGCATCAGAATCATGATAACTCTGTGGTGGCTTAACAGGTAACTCATTTTAAAGGTTTCTCTTATGTTTTCCTTTATTTTAAAAAATTTTTCAGGCATAGGCATTACTGTTTTGGGTCTCACAAATGGACTTCCACAAAGGAATCATTTGTTTCTGACACTTTTGGCTTTGGCAAAAAGTTGGGAAAATCACCACATTTCACACTGCTAAAGCCCTTTCACAGAAAATATTTCTTGTATTATCTGGATTAGACTTGAAGAAAACAATATTAATATTGTTGGCAATCAGTTTTACCATCTCTAATTTTCCTGATGATCAAGCCACATTCCTACATCTCTGATTACATTGATGGTATACGGGTATTGTTCTACTTCCTATAAATGTAAAAGGTAAAAGCTGTGCCTTCAAGGGCAGTTATGCAATGCTCCTAGACAGAATTCCAAAAGTCTGCATCTCTTACAAGAAGATGCCCAATTGTCTAGGCAAATGTTGGCAACCTTGAGGAGTGTTCCTCACACTGGGAGTCTGTGCCTTTGGCAGCCACTGCAACAGACTGAATCTCAATTAGAGGCTTATCATATTGGTACGGAATGGTTTGTGCAGCCTACTAATTGGAACGCCTGCCTGTCTAGTAAATACTCCACTCTGTGGATTTTGTTTTGTTTGTGGGAGTTGTGGGTGGGGAGTTACAAAGGATTGAACTCAGGGGGACTTAACCACTTGAGCCACATCCCCAGCCCTACTTTGCATTTTATTTAGAGACAGGGTCTCACTGAGATGCTTATGCCTCACTGTTGCTGAGGCTGGCTTTGAACTCATAATCCTCCTGCCTCAGATCTCTGAAGCTGCTGGGATCACAGGCATGCGCCACCACACCCCACCACTCTGTGGGTTTAAGACCTAGGTTCTTTGCTCCTCCCCTCCCCTTTGCCAAGCATTTTTGTAAAGCCACATGTCAAGCGCCTATGAATCATAGGTTATTGTCCTTTACTCTAGAAGACACAATGACATAGGAGAAAAAAAAATAAGGGTTTCTCCAAGGAATCATGAAAAAAGACACATGAAAGTTTCCTTTCTTAAATCTAAGAAGTACACTAGGTACTGCTCACAGTCTTTACAGAGTTCTAAGTCAAATGGTTTCTGGACAGTGTTATATTGAAAAAAAAAGTGATTCAATATTTAGACTTCTATTTAATGTTTTGTGCTTGATTTTTCAACTTTTGATAGAATATATTGGTACCACTCACTCAACATATGATATACAGAATCTACAACATCCAAAAAGAGATACATTAAGATACTACGAAAGAGTTGGTCTGCTTCTAGATCAATATTACTAATCAGTAGGGAAATGCAAAGCAAAATCATAAAGGGATACCACTTCACACCCATCAGGAAGAACTATCATTTTAAAAAATGAAAATCCTAAGTGAAGACTTAAACAAATTGGAACTCTTGTGCATTGCTGATATGAACATAAAATGATACTGTCTCTATGGAAGAGTTTGATGGTTCCTCAAAAAGTTAAACATAGAATTACCCTATAATACACCCAAATTAACTGAAAGCAGGGACTCAGATAACTTGTATGCTAATGCTCACTGCTGAATTACCATAATAAGTAAAATGTGGAAACAATCTATCAACAGATGAGTGGATAAAGAAAATAAAGTACACACATACAATGAAATGTTATGCAGACTTAAAAAGGAATAAAATTCTGACACGTTACAACTTGGTTGAAACTTAAAGACATTATATTAAACGAAATAAGCCAAATATAAATTAATAAATATTGTTATGATTCCACTTATAAGAGATATTAGGTCAGGTAAATTCATAGAATCCAAAGGTATTACAGAGGTTACCGGGGATAAGAAAATACAGGAAGTCAAAACTTAATGAGTATAGATCTTTTGTTGGAGATGACAAAAAGGTTCTGAAAATGTGTAATGTGATGAATATTGTATACACTTATGCCAAGTTAAATGGTTAAAATGGCAAATTTAAAAAAAAAGATAACTGACTTTAAACAAAAGTAATAACAACCTAGGGTAGGCTTACAACACACAAAAAAGTAAAATGTATAACAATAGCAGCATCAAGATAGGAAGAAGAAAAGGGAAGCAAAATATTAAGTTCTTATACTTTAAGTGGCACAGCAAAATATCACTCAAGGGTAGACTGTGATAAGTTAAAGTTATAGCTTACTGCACTAAAATAAAAGACTTAAGTCTAATAAACCAACAAAAGAGATAAAATGAAGCCATAAAACATCAAGAATCAAAATATAGTCTGATCCAAGAATTTATTCCCTAGAGAAATTCCTTGATAAAATGCAATATATATTTTTTTATCATCCAGTGAAAGGTTTATTAAAACTTAATCAGAGGTACAATTAAATCAATGAAAGTAAATGGCAAAAGCACTCACTGCCCAGACTGGTGAGGTAAAACCCAGAATTGCAGCCTTAGCTCCACCGGCAACATACGGAATGATATTTTCTCCTAGAGGTGTATCTCTAAACAAGGCTCTGAGGATATTCAAAGCATGAACCTAGGACAAGAAGTTCAAAATTAGCTGTGTGTTAATAACTATGGTGATTCTAAATCTGTATATAAAATTACAAGAAGAAAGTAATAATATGCAAATGAAACAGTAGATTTAATAAAATAATAATTGATAAAAATAATTTTTAGACATTAGTAAGAACAATGTAATAAAAAAATTTGATCCAACGAACCTATAAGGAATCCTGAATCTAACAAACACATTCTTTTCAAGGAACATTTATTCTTTAAAATGGCCTCAAACAAGGAACATTTATTTTTTAAAATGGCCTCAAATATAGGATTTCATTTTTATAATATTAAAGTAAAAGGTAAAACTAAAGTGTTAGAAATTAGGATTTTGGTTACTGTCAGGGAAACAGTGCTGATTAGAAGAGAACATGAAGGGGCCTTGGTGTCCTAGAAAAGTTCTGCTTCTTTCTTGTTACACAAATGTGATCACTTTGTGAAGCTGTAATGACTTGCACACTGTATATTATAATTAAATCTAAAAATGCATATAAAATATGACAGGGACAGCATGAGAAAGGAAGAACATAAGCCAATCTCAATTATGAACCCAGTGAGAAGCATAAATGTATATCCTTTCTAAAGAAAATTTAATAATGTATAAAAACATATCAAAGTTGAGTTCATTCTCAGTATGCAAATATATTATATTTAAAAATCAGCATAAGTGCTGGGAATGTAGTTCAGTGGTAGAGCAATTGCCTAGCGTGTACAAGGCCCTTCAATCCCCAGCATTGAAAACTACAACAAAAAGAATAACATGTAATTCATGATATTTGAAAATTCTAGGGAAAAACAAAACGTATTTATCTCAAATGATGCAGGAAAGCACTCAACAATTGGTTTTTTTAAATCAGATAAAGGACAGATTAAAAATTTCAACAAATAACAACATAAAGATGCCTGCTATCTCTATTTCTAGCAAAATTGTGCTACAGGTTCCAGCAGCAAAATAAGATAAATAAAAATTTTTAAAAGACTAAGCATTAGAAAGCTAACAAACTTAGGATTACCTACTAGGGATACAATTATCTATAAAGAAAATCCTAAGAATTTATAGACAAGTCATTAGTTGTATTATAGCAGTTCAGGTAAGTTGCTAAACATAAGTACAACAATCACCAAAAAATCAATTTCATTCTCACAGAGAACAACACATAATATAAAATTTTGAAATATCATTTATAAGAAAAATATATAGAAATAAATCTCATAAAAGATTCATAAGACTTTTAAGAGGAAAATATATGCATTCCTACCCACAAGGTATGAGAATTTCTGTTGCTTACCAGCACCTTGGTATTATGAGACCTTTACAGTTTTTACTTTTCTGTATGAAATGGCTCGGACTTGGGGGCCAGAGGCGGCACGACGCTGCGGGGGAGTGGGCAGCGCGGGCAGGCCAGGGGTCGGCGGGACCCGGGGACCAGGGAACCGGAGACCTGGCGCGGGAGCGCGGCTCGGGCGGGCAGGGGGCTCCGGTGCCGGGGGAGGATGCGCGGGCGGCGGGGCGCTGCCGCCAGCGCCAGGTCGGTGCGCGGAATGCCGGGAACCGCGCCGGGGCCGGGGCGGGGGCGGGGGGGGGGGGAGGGGGGAAGGGGTCCGCGGCGCGGCGGGCGGGGCCCCGGGGCCGGGCGCAACGGGCGGGAAGGTGCGGCGGCCTCAGGCGCGCCGGGCCCGGGTCGGGGTCGGTCCCGGGAGGCCCCCTCCTACCTATGCCCGGCGCCATGTAGATGGAGTAGAGCGGCAAGGAGGAGAGCGAGAAGAAGAAGAGCGCGGCGAGCGGCGCGGCAGCCACAGCAGCCCCCGGCGGGCGCACACGCTGCAGCCGGGCGGCCGCTCAAGGGCCGGGCCTGCTCCTGCTGCTCCCGTGCACCGCCGCCTGGGCCTCGGCCGCGGTCTCCGGAGCCTCGCGGGCCGCCGCCGCCACCGCCTCACGGATCCCAGCCAACAGCCGCTGCGGGACAGGCCACATGAAGTGGGCGGGGCCGCGCGGCCCGGAGCAAGCGCAGCGATGGGGGCGGGGCGGGCGGTTGCACAGGGGCGGAGGGGCGGGGCCAGCGCCGCCGGGCACCGTTGCAAAAGACCCGCCCGCTCGCCACCCGACCCCAGTCGCCCCGGAGGCCGCACAGCGGCTTTAGGGAGCGTCACTAAATGACGACAGCCCCTCTCCCCGCAGGGCCACCGCCCAGGCTTGCAGGGAGCGTCTCTCAAGAGCCAGCCGGCTTCGCGCTTGGGCTCCTCAAGAAGGGGGGCAAGGGGCCATCTGCAAAGTCTGACCGTCTGATAGCCCACTGCAGCAGAAGAACTGGGATTGTAATGCTTGGGGGGACTCGGCTTTCATTCATTCGTTTATTTATTCATTCAATCAATTCATTATTTATTTATTGGATGCCAGATGCAGTTGTTGGTGCTGAGAACAAAACAGATTAAATCTCTTGTCTTATTTGAACTTATATTCATGTGGAGGAGAATAAACGCAAGTCAATCAATAATTATCTGGTACTAATAACAGATATGAGCAAAATAAAACAGGAGGATGTGTTGGCAGCAGGCTACAGTAGACAAGGAAGGTCTCCCTAAGCAGCTGACATCAGCTGAGACCAAGGGTGAGAAAGAGCCAGCCACAAGTGAGGACAGAACAGTGCCACCAGGGGGAACAGCAGGGCAAAGGCCCTGAGGTGGAGAAAGCCCACTCTGGCCCCAGGTTGAACCCAAGGCCAGCAAGTGAAGTAGGAGACCTGTAGACAGGTGCACATCCCACGGAACAGGGAACCAAAGAGGAAACTGACATTGCTATAAGGAGAAGCAAGTCACGCCCTTCCACGCAAAACTGGCCTGACTCTGAAGGCAGGCCCTTGACTACTGAGCCGTAAACTGCCTCAGTGGTCTCTCTGCACCCTGCAGCTCATTCTGTAGGCAAATTGGTGCCCTATCCCATCACTTTAGCACGGGACCATATCTAAAACAGTACCTCAAGACCAGCCTTGATCCAGAGCACCTCAGAAGGCAGTGAGCAATAGCTAGAGACCCATGGGGAGTGACAGTAGCACCCCACCACCTTCAAGAAGCTCCCAGATGAATCCAAGTGGCAAGTGTCCCCCATGTGGGCACATCTGAAACCAGAGCCCTGTCTTGGAATATGTCAGAAGCCAGGAGTGGGGAACTTTTCAGGGATTCTGTGAGAACCAAAATTAATCCTACTCTATATTCCTAAAGCAATTTGAACTTTTTCCACTGTTAACTTGACCCTTTTAAGGGGAGGCTATAGAGCCAGACTGCCGGGGTTCTTTAACTCCCAGCTCTTCCATTCTTAGCTTGTGACCTTAAGCAAGTTAGTTAAACTCTCTGTACCTTAATACAATGGGAATATCATTAGTAATGACCATATGAGATTGTTGTGAGGATTTGACTGATACATGCAATGCCTGATACATGGTAAATGCACGTGGGTCTCGCCTTATCCAACAGCCCTGGGAAATGGGATGGGAGAGAAGAGGCTTTAAAAAGTGAAGCAGAGAATTTTGATTTGGATAGATGTGGGTTCAACTCTCGGCTTGGCCTAAACTTTACTGTGTGACCTTGAGCAAACCTCTTATCTCTCTGAGTTTCTGTTCATTTGTGAAATGCGCCCCACCCCGTGCCACCTACCCCACAGGGATGTGATGTAGATTAGGTGAGGTAGTGTGGAAAGGCCCTGAACCAAACTCTCTAAATTAATCTGATTTTGAATACTTTTTCTTTAACCAATATAATAACCCTTTTTAACACCCATGTCTAAGAAATATTTTTAGACACCCAGAAAAGTTTTAACTTTTAAGAACAATACAAGGGCTGGGGATGTGGCTCAAGCAGTAGCGCGCTCGCCTGGCATGTGTTCGGCCTGGGTTCGATCCTCAGCACCACATACAAACAAAGATGTTGTGTCCGCTGAAAACTAAAAAATAAATATTAAAATTCTGTGTGTGTGTGTGTGTGTGTGTGTGTGTGTGTGTGTGTGAAATCTCAGGTACAGATTGCTCAAAATTTCTGATACGTAGATGACTGTCTTTCCTGCTTCCTAAGGCTAATGCAAACTGTGTTTCATTTTTTATTCTGCTGGTCATTTCTGTTGCAGCTGGAGGACACTATGAATTTGTGCTTGCAATACCTTTAGTTAGAAATCCAGACTATTTCATTCTTATGTATTCCATGAAGTACAAGTGACACGTGTGCACACACACACACACATGTATTTACATAGGCACATGTGTTGATTCATCTCATTTCATCTGTTGGAATTCTACAATTATTTTCCCCTCTATTGGGCACATGGAAGCTCGGGTCTTGGGTTTTAGGTGTCATGATGGCTTCCATAGCACTTTGCTGGAAATCCAGCTTCATCACCAAGCCTGCCTGATGCCACCTTCTTTCTCTTATATCAAATGAGCACAAAACAAGCACAGCTCCAGTAGCACTCCTGTTACCTATATCCTAACAGGTGCACAAAGCAAATTAGAGAAAAAGGAATCCAACTTCAACTCGGAGATGCTCCACAATTTCTCTTGATTTACAAAATTAGGTATAAGCCATATTTTCTGAAAGTTTGCCACTAATGCTTTTGGCATGTTCTTTGCTTCTAACAGGAAAAAAATGTAACTGGAAGTAATTCTTATAGACAGATGGAATACCTTCTTTGTTTACTTAACAGAAAAAAAATCAGTGAAACTTTCTCTCTTCAGAAATTCATTATCGTCATTTGAATAACTCCCAGAACCTGATGAAAATTTCGAAGGACTCTACCTCAATGGGTGACTCTCTGACCTGGGAGAGAGAAACTGGTATTTCTGGGTTTTTTGGAAGTGTTGTCTGAGGGCTTTCAAGGGAGGTACTAGAAAATTTGAAGAGCTATTTGTATTTGATTATTTCTGAGAACTTTGGGTGCAGAGAGAAAGAAAATGGTTACAGGAAGTTAGACCATTATTTTTGTCATTAAAGAGGGGCAGAAATTCTCATGTTCCCAGTAAAGCAAGTACAGATGACGAATTCTGAAAAATCTTTTGAGTATTCAGATCCAGAAAGGGTAGATGCGAGCCTGCATGTTTAGAATCAGCCATTTTAAGGACATACTTCAGAGACAGGTGAAAGATAAGAAGGAAGGGAAACAAATGGTGTGGCCACTCTCCTGCTCCCTCTGGGGGCCTCAGCAAGTGCTGCTGGTTACTTCTCCAACACCCTCACCCTCTGAACTTGTAACCAACAGCGTGATTTTGATTAAGGTAATGATATATATTTTTAAAAAGTAGTCATCCACATTATAGATTGCCTTATAAACATAGAGAGGTCAGCAGGAATTCCAGAGAAGGTCTTTTTCTCAAAGGAAAAGGTCAATGCACCAGAAGATTCTCTTTGTCCTCAACTCTGCCATGAGCCAAGGTTGGGGCAATGGGGCAGCCAAGGCAGAAGCACCAAGACAGAAGTCAGTGTTTCATGGGTGCTGGGTCAAAGCTGAGAAGCAATATGGACCTGGTAGGTCACTGAGCTGCCCCACATCACCTGGCTATATTCCCACAGAAGTAGCAGATCCCTATTTCTCAAAGCCATGTACAGCCAGGGTCTTACTACGATTGGATCTGCAGCGTCCTCCTAAACTTCATGCATTGAAGGCTTGGTCCTCAGTGCAGCAAGTTTCAGAGGTGGGGCTCTGGAAAATGAGTGGATCACGAGAACTCCGACCTCATCTCTAGATTAATCTACTTGATGGATTAATAGATTGACAGCTGGATGGACTGACTGCTGGGAGGCGGGACCTGATTGGAGGAAGTAACCACTGGGGCCAGCCCCTTCTTCTTCCTCTGCTCTCCAGCTGCCAGGAGCTTGACTGTTTTGCTCCACCCTGCTCTTCTGCTGTGATGTTTTGTCTCACCTCAGGCCAAAAGAAATGGAGCTGTAACCCATGAATGAAATCTTCTGAAACTGTGAGCACAGATAAAACTTTCTCTCTCTTCATTGTTCTTGTCGGGTATTTTTGTCACAGTGATGAGAAGCTGACTATTACATGCCCTGGTCTCTTCAAATCTCTATTCTGCTATTAGTCTTTCTGACTTTTGTCCACCAGCCAGAGAAAACTAATCTGGAAATCTCCCTCTTGCTATGTAGCATGGGGTCATCACTAGAGTGACAACTCATCCTACGCATAGGTTCCAGCCACTCTATAGTAGGCTATTATAGAAGGGGGAGTATCATTGGAAGGTCATGTTTGGAATTCTGCCTACTTCAGCCACTAAGGAAAAAGTACTGCCAGAGCATGGAACCAGGCACAGTTGTAAAGAACTTTAAAATCATCAGCTACATGACATATTCCCGATTCAGGGATATTAAAAAATGAGAAAAGATGCATTTAAGTATGGACAAGATATAGTCTTCCCAATTTGTTACTTGTATTATTGATGCATAATGATTTACAATGAGAAAACTAGACTCAGAAAGTAACTTACCTACGGATAGAGATCTGATCACAATTTAAATTCTGGACTTCTGATACTGAAGCCTGGTGCTTCATCTTTGATACCAGGCTGCATCATGTTTGTGCCAAGCATATGTGGGCAAAGCTGCCCCTCTCCCTTAGGTCTTCACCTACCCTCCCTAGCATCTCTCTACTCATAGGGATTTCCACATGTAAGTACGTTTACAATAAAAACTCTTATGGGCACAACAGAGAGAAGAGAATGGTAGACATGGAGAGGCACTGCTGATGTGGTCCTGAGAGTCACCTCAATTGCTCTCCACAGCTAGTTGGTGGCCAGAGAAGAACAAGCAGAAAAAGTTATAAGAAAATATACTGGTGCCACATTTCTGGAGAATCACTCAACCTTATATGGAAAAATTATTGAAATATTCATGTGTATTGACCAGTAACCCCTGTCCTGAGAATTAATTCTTGAAGGAAGTCACCAGTGTTGGTGAAACAAAAGATAAAAAAATGTTCACAGCATTATTTATAAGATTAAAAAGCACGGAAGCAATCTCAGTTTATGAAACAGTTAAATAAATTATGCTTCAAACATTAAAATGATGTTGTGGAATATTCTTATAGAAATGCAAAGATATTTTAATCCACTACTCGATTTGAAAATCTTATTAGAAAAGCCTCTGTAGGACTAGTCCATGTATGTATTAGAAGGTCAGAAGTGCAGATGAGAGCTTAGCTCTGCAGCCAGATTGCTGGTGTCTAAGCCGATTTTGGCCACTTAGGAGCCTTATAAACTTGGGGAAATTGCTTAACTGGGCAGTGACACTTCTCTTGCCATTAAGTGCAATCGGAGTCAGCTCCTATCTGTCAATCTCTTGCAGAAGCACAGCTGTAGTGATGTTTGACAAGAGTCGGTAGGGGTCTGCCTCCTCACTGTGTGCACGGCAGTGTTCTAAACTCTCCGTATGTCTTCCTGGATCCCTCCTCACAAGTAACCCTAAGAGCAGGCATGGTTCTCCC
The DNA here is from genome assembly GCF_052094955.1 of Ictidomys tridecemlineatus. NCBI lineage: Eukaryota > Metazoa > Chordata > Mammalia > Rodentia > Sciuridae > Ictidomys > Ictidomys tridecemlineatus. Next base: position 246,069 of record NW_027523079.1, on the reverse strand, counting down.
CATTCTGCAGATGGGATAAACAAGGCTGCCTTGCACTTGATCTTATCTCCTACCATAGATGATTGCAGTGGCCTTAAAACTGTATGACCTCAAATTCCATAAATGGTATGAATCTGTAATCCATTCTCCTCGCAGCAGAAATGATTGAAATAAAGTTCAATAGCATCACTCTCACTCACCCCTACTGAAAGCCCATTAATGGTTTCTATTCCATGGGGAAAGAGACAACCCAACTTATTCGCAAGGCCTTCAAGCACCATATGACCTGGCCACCTCACTGGGCCTTGCTCTTCAGTCTATAGCCTCATTTGGGCTTCATTTCAAGGCTTTGAGAAATGGCTTGCTGCTTTTGTGCCCATATTTCTTTCCTTTTATCCTCCATCCATCATCCTCTCAGCTTCCTTCAGGTCTCCTTGGAAACGTCCCTTCTTCTAGAGGTCCCCAGTGAAGTCCTCTTCTCAGTCATGTCTCCTCCCTTTATTCTACTCATGAGACTCTCCTGTCTTCCATCTCCCCTCTCTCATTATACGTTTATCCATTTAGGGTGTGTCCACTATGTTGCTGGGCCAATGGTGACCTGTCGGTAGTGTCAATATCTGTTTTGTTCACCATCTTAGTGAGCTCAGTACCTAGCACATGCTTCGTGAATAACTGGCATTCAATAAATATCTGCTATAGGGATGGATGGGTGGGTGGATGGACAGAGGAGTGTTACAGCTCCAATGTGGTTTCTCCTATGTAGGAAGGAATTGATATCCCCTTACAAAAGTATGTGCACAGCAAGCTCAGACCACCAGCGGTATTCCTTACGTTTTCACATTGTACATCCATGAAAGTCTGTCAATGCCGTCAATTTCTGAGTCCTTGAAAACCAGGGACCCTCTCTGCTTTCCACTCTGCTTTCTCCATGGGTTTAGCAGTTTCTTGCACTGGTAATTGTTCGGCATATACTTGTTGAATTGAAACAGGAATCTGCTAGTTGAATAGCTAATTGAAAAATTAATAGCTATTAATTAATGAGTAAAAATGGCTTAATGCACTTTTCTTCCTAGTTAATATTTTTGAATTTTTTTGAGTCTCCTGTTAGGAAAAATATCAGGTGATTTGAGGGGTGGGGATCCAGGGTCCTGCAAAGAGATTAGAGGATTTTTCAAGATAGGTACATTTGATCGCCTTTAAATCGTATCATGTTGGCAAATGTCCGCGCAGGAGTTGGCCTGCTTGTGCAAATGTGCATAATGGACGGTGCCGGCTGCTGAGAGTTTTCTGGGTGCTGGGCATGGGGCGGAGCATGTCATGTGTGCCCTGGCTCCCTCTCCATAATCCCCTCAACACCTTCAGGAAGGTGCTGTCACTGTCCTCCTTTTCCCTGAGGAGGGAATAAAGGCAGAGAACACAAGCAATCCAACGAGGTCACTCAGCTCCAAAGGAACACAGTTTGTGTTTGAACCTGGCCTGTCTGACTCCTCATCCTCGTAGGCGGTACCCTGTACTTAACTGCCTCCCAGCAGATTGTAGGGTTGTCCCACTGTGTGCACTGGTTATCCAGTTGAGTGACAATATCACACACAGTGTGGGGAGAAAAGAGAAGCCAGTGATCAAGGTTGACACTGAGTCTGCGGAACACGAGGAGAGTGCTAATGCTCAACTGTGGGGGACCCGCTGGAAACATGCCAACCCCAGGCAGGAATGAAGCCAGCTGAGGAGCACTCGTGGAATGTCACCGAGACAGAGCAGAGGCTAGACCAGACGGAGCAAGGACATTTGTGCTGATGGAACAAATGGACACCATGTTTTCTTTCTGAGTGGGCTGGAGTACACCCGGGGCTGCTGCCCTCCTTGGTATCCTGGTGTGTGTGTGTGGGAGTCAGGGGTCAAACAGAGGGGTTTTCTTTGTTTCTTTGTTGCTTTCTTTTTTTTAAATTTTACTCTGATTTTCAGGTTTCTAGAATGTTCCTTGAAACTAGAGAGTTGATGATTTCTTTTCCAGTTCTTGAAAGCAAATAATTAAAATCATCAGAGAGTACATGTCCTTGGCCATGAGGGAAGGCTGTGTGGGTGAATCCAGAAGTAAAGAAGTCCTCTCCAACCCTGGCTATTCAAGTCTTCTATAAATCTCTGAAAGGATGGATTTTTTTTAAGTAGTAAAATATTATACTACAGCTTTCAGCTTAATTTATTGTTATTTCTCCTTTCATCATTTAATTTATTGTTTCAATGGATTCGAGAACCTGCTTAAGTATCAACTGGACCCCCTGAGAAAGAATGGCAGTTTGGGACACATGATGACACACGTTGATGAATGTTTTCCAGAGGGGAAGCAGGTCTTGAGAGGACGCTGCAGTTTAATTAAAAACTATGCCTTTCATATCTCAACATTTGATTGTTTATCTTTAATGAAAGTTTAGATAATGGAGCTTGTTAATTATATGTCTCCCAGTGTGGTCCTTCTCCATTTGCTTTTGTTATCATGGCTTTTTCTAATTTCACTTAACTGATTGGGACACGGCAAACATTCCAAGTTATTAAGGGTCATGGATCCTTAGTAATTAGTAAGCATACTTTCCTAATTAATGCGACTGTCTGACTTCAAAGTGGAAGTGCTTTGATGTCACGTGGTAAGATGGTGTGGGTCAACGTGAAGGGAAATTGAGGCTGTTCAGTTCCATCAGTACCATTCACTTTGAGTCTAGATAAGTAGAATAAATACACTTTTGGTTAAAATGAGGTTCAGCTGTTAGCAGAGTACTAGATGTTTGACAGATAAAACATGACTTAGCATATATCATACATAATAGCCGGGGGCACTCAAGATGTTTCTTTTAAAAATGCATAAGGCTTTAAAAAATTCTACATGTGATATATGAGAATATTAAAATTAACATATAGAAAATATAATAATAAATCAACTGCAATGTCATGTTCCAACTATAATTACTTTTAAACATTAAAATATATTACTTCCTATTTATCTTGATACACATATTTCTATGTGATCAAACATATTAATGGGGGTGATAATACTTATTTATGTATTTACTCATATGAACAAACATATTCATACATTCAGTCTTAGATTCTGCTAGGGCTTTTCTGTTTTCTTATCTGATTTCAGAGCCTCAAGCAACATTTGGAGACAGTTTTGGTCTGGAGTCATTGCTACTGGCACCTAGTGGGTAAAGACTGGGGATGCTACTAAGCACAAGACAAGCCCCCACTCTGTGACAAAAATGATCTGGTCTCAAACTTCAACTGTCTTGAGATGAAGAAATGCTGGTATAGTTTAGATTTTTTTTTTCTTTTTAAACTTCCTTTTCAATTCCCATATGCTTTAGTAGAGTTTTTTTTTTCCCCTGTCGCATTACCCATCTCCATTTTTCTTTCTTTCTTTCCTTTTTTTTTTTGCACTGGGGACTGAACTCAGATGTACTCGACCACTGAGCCACATCTCCAGCCCTGTTTTGTATTTTTATTTAGGGTCTCACTGAGTTACTTAGCACCTCACTTTTGTTGAGGCTGGCTTTGAACTCACAATCCTCCTGCCTCAGCCCTCTGAACTGCTGGAATTATAGGCATGGTCCACCAAGCCCGGCTATCTGTCTCCATTTTTAAGGAAGATAAACCTAGAAGTAAAACAATATACCATTACATATATAATCCCAAATGCTTTCTTGAAAAAGAAATTTCACTGATCAGAAAAGGTAGAGAACAACATTGACCAAAGTATTCCTATTTTTTTTCTAAATAGGAGGGCTCCTGAGTGATCAGAAAAATTCAATCACAAACTGTCAGGAAGGAGAAAGGAAATTTCATAGGTTCTCTTTCACTTAGTAAATGATAGGAATAAATCATAAACTGTCATTAGCATTTCAAAGGACAAACAAAGCCTACTTTTGAGTATATTTGGTCTTTCTTCACAACTTTGACCTCTGACATAGGGTTCGTCCAGATTACAGAGGCCCTAGACTTTGGAAGGGGGAACTTGATGGCACTGGACGATGACTCTAGGCCCTGTGGAAGTGTCGCGAGACTGTTTTTATTTTTCACTTTTACACCCCTGCTCCCTCCAAGCAGCACTGCTTTCCAGGTGGGAAAGGGGTTTATTATTGCATATTCACTTCAGAGTCTCATTGTGCAGCCGCTGGCTCCTCCGCCTCTCCCTGGCTCTGAATGTCCCCTCAGTGTTCCGGGGGCACAGGGCACGCCTTCTGTATGGCTGTACCTTAAGCTGAAATGCACCCCCTTCCCACAGTCTTCTCAAAGCAGCTCGGGACTGGCTGAGCATGGAGCACACCTTAGGGAAGTTTCTGTGAGCATGAAAGAATCTCAGCCTGGGTGCCTGAGCCTATGGAGGTGCACACGGAAGGGGACCCCAGTGGCAGCGGGCTGACTGGGATCTCAGCTCTACCTCTCAATGTAGGACCTGGGCTGACTCTTCAGGGAAAGTGCTTAGTACAATGCCCTTTCCATGGACCACCTCTTCTCCCCTGGAGGCCACTTCTTCATGGCCACGTTCTCCTCACGTATCTAACATGTCTAAACACACCCTCTCACTTACCTCCTTCCTCCCTAAATATTTTCTTTCTCCTGGTCCCTTACCTTCCTCACCTGGTGAACCATCTGCATTTCCCTTAGTCTTAGCAGAAAACAGGTGCATGGTATTCTTATGGGGAGCACTTGACTCTTCTGGTGTTTTACTCTACCCTGTTTTAGGGGACTAGGGAAAAGAGTCCTCACTGTTCATACTCCGTGTGGGTGGTTAGAGTTAGAATACTTGGTCACAGGTGATACCAGACCTGGTTCAAACCAGCATTAGACCATCAGTGCAGTTCACGCTCTGCTTCAGGGGTGCTGCTATGGTAGGACTGTTATCAAGTCACGGGCAGGGACATTAACCCTTGGTTTCCCCTCTTTTTTCCATCTTCCTCCATGTCTGGTTCATCTTAGCCTTTTTCCTTTCATGGTGCCCAAGGGACTATTTCCCATAAGCCATTTCTTCTCTGGGAGTGTCCATTTCCCACCCCAATTCTGAAACTTTTCTGGATCTGCTCATCCTGTGCCAGTGACTGTGCTGGAGGAATGGCAGTCACTGATGGGTCAACAAAGTCCTGTGCTCTGTTTTTAGCAATGGGTGGCATAGCATTCATGCAAGGCCAGAGCCAGAGTTGGTGATGAGAGCTGTCAGAGGTCAAGGGAGACCCCACACACATGTCCACAGTAAGACCCAAAAAAGTATTCTTCTAGAACATTGGTTCTCTAATATGAGTTGCATCAGAATCACTTAGGCTGTTTGTCAAAATATAAGATTCTGGGTCCCAGCCCCAGAGCTTCTGATTCACCTGTCAGGGCACTTTTATTTCCAACAATCCCCAAGGTGATACTGATGCTGCCAGTCTGGTGACAGTATCTCGAGAGTCAACAAGTTAGATCAAAACAAGCCAAAGCAAACAAAAAGCAAGCAAAGGTTGTTACTGACGTCACTTTGGGGTCTACCTTTGAAGGCAGAAGCAGCTACCTTTAGTTGTAATTTTAAATTTCATTTTAATTTTTTTGTCCTCAAGATACTTAACATTTATCTGGTCTGTAGAAGAAACTGATCCATGAAGGTGATCTGACCTGTCGGCATCCCACAGTTAGTTTGTGGCCAAACTCAGAGTGGTTCCCTCTGTTCACCGCATCATGCTGTCTGCACCGAATGGGTGATGGGGAGCCATTCCTGGGCATTTTGCAGAAAGCAGCCTAGTAGGAGAGTGGTATTATCGAAACACAGCAGATGTTTAGTGTATAAATGCGGCAGTTTAGGTGCTTTCTCCTACAGCCAAGTTTCAGATGGGAATGGAATTCATACCCCATCTCTGAGATGCATCTTCCCTCTTACCGGCAAAAGTGGTGCCCTTAGGCTGCGGGGGGACATGCTCAGCTCCCTCTTCACAAGAATGAAGAAGACAGCAGAGGTTGAATGTCCTATTTTTGAACAGGGGAGGTGGGGCTGAAATAGGGGCCCTAGAGAGAGACTAATTCAAAATGAGGAATTCACCTTTTGCCAAGGTGAGGATTAGAAAAAAAAAAAGAAAAAGAATTTACCTTTGAGAGGCACCCTTTAATTAGGCGACCATCTGTTCCCCTGATTTAAAAGATCTTTGCTCAGAGCTCTTAGGAAGGTATGTCTCTCACTTGCTCAGCTCTGGCTTCCCATGGTTTTCGGAGTTGCCCAGTGAAGAATTCTCCAATACCACTTTCCACACTCCCTCCAATGCCTGACAGCACTTTCCTGCTTTGAATTAATCCTGAGAATGGAATCTGAATTATTATGAGTCCCAACATTAAACTCTTGGTTGCTTGCTTCAGTGTGTTGCTGCAGGAAAAGTCATTGTCCATCTGGTGACAAATTCTTTCCCTCCCTGTCTCCCTCTCTCCCTTCTACCTTCCTCCACATCTTCTTTTCTTTCTTTCCTCTTTTTTTCCCTATAGATATTTATCAAATTTTCCTGAGCAATGAGTGCTTCAGAGTGAAAGAAAAGCATATGAGACAGAATCCCTAACTGTCACCAGCTGGCTGGATTGGCAACAACAACAACAACAACAAACACATATAAACACAGAAATACCTTTTTCAGGATTCAGGGACAGCTCTGAGGCCTCAGGTGTCAGCTCCTATGCTGAAAGGCAAGAGGAGCAAGGTAGGCAAGAGGCAAGAGAGCGAACCCACCCTGAACTCCTCTATTTTTTAGGGGAAAGACATTTGATAGAAAGTTCCACCCAAATAAGGCAAGGGATTGGGTTTCGAAGGGTGGAGTCTTGCTTAATGATGTCTTGTGATCAGCAGGTTGATTGACATCTTGGAAAACCACACCCATCTCAGGTGCTGTGTGGGATCACAGGCAGAGCCAGAGAAAAGGTACACATATGTGGCACAGCCCAATAAGGCATTAAGGTCAGGCCAGTCTCCTCATATGCTCAAATGCACATAGCTCACTCACACAGCCCATGGATGGCTTGAGACACCTAATGTCTTTAGAGAACATTAGACTTCATCCAGAATACTTACAATACAAGGCAGAGGTACTTAAAAGGTGAAACAGAATCCAACGTTGTTTACACCATATGACCATATTTTATAGACTCTTATTTAGTCTTCTGTTATTTCACATGTGGTTATTGAGTTCTACTGAAGATACTGTAGTGAACAGGATTGAAGAACTCTCTTCTTGGAATGGGGGAGAAAGTAGACAAGGCTCGCAGGTGCTGAGCAGAGGCATAAAGAGCCAATCATAGAGACAGATGGATGCGGAAGGTTTTCTGAGCTGAAACCTGAAAACCAGGCCTGCAAGGATATTGCTCCTGTTTTGCTGGGAAAAGCAAATATGCACTTCCCTTGACTGACATGTTGGCAAACTTGAGGTACTGAGAAGATTCCCGGTGGCTGGAGAATGTTGAACTTCAGGTGTTCATGGGTGATGAAGAGGAGATTGACAAAAAACAGAAGCCAGGTCGGGGGCCTTGAAAAATGGCATGGGTTTATCCCAGGCATAAAGAAAGGGGGCCATTGGAGAATTTTAAGCCACAGAGGTGACTCTAGCAAACCAGATTAACAGGGTGCAGCTGTCTGTGTCCCTTCCAAATACCCTTATGGTAGCATAACCTAAATATGCTTTCAATTAATACCAGTTGAATTGACTATGTCCTTTTATATAAGGACAGTATGACCTACTGGCTCTTTCTGGGAATCGGATCTACTTTAAATTTATTCTTTCCAAAAGAGGTTATAGAATGTGTGTCCCAGAAGAATTTTTAAGAAAATGGATTTGGACCTTTGGCAGTTTTATTTGACTTTGGGGCTTAGACAACGTGACCTCTGCACATAGCAGATGGTCACGACAAATTTCCAGTGGAATAGAAGGATGTCTCATCAGTCTTGTATATCAACAGAGGTGTTTATGGGCCTTTCTGAGGCCCCAGTTCACCTGGCATCTGTAGAGTACCTTATGCTGTCCTGTAATACCATCAGAGCAAATATCTTAAAATTCCTTTTCCAGGCTTTTATTGGTTAATTTCTGAGTATTGGGGATGAGTGAGAATTCTGCTCCTAATCCAAATAATATTTCACTCTTTAGTTTGAATTATGGGTTCTGCAGACAAGAAAAGGATTGGAACATGAAAACATGGTCTGGGAAAAAAATGGTCACATCTAGTCTCACTGCATTCCCATAGTAAACAGGAAAACAAGCTAGTCAGAAAATGCCTAATAAATGTTAAAGATATTTTCCCTTTGTGACCAACGGTTCTTTATTGATCTCTTTTATTTTTTGCACTGCTGGCAGAAAATAAAAATGTGTGTGTGTGTGTGTGTGTGTGTGTGTGTGTGTGTGTGTTTGAGAGGGAGAGAGAGAGAGAGAGAGAGAGAGAGAGAGAGAGAGAGAGAGAGAGAGAGAGAGAGAGCTTGCTGATTTTTACTTTATAGGCCAGTATTTGCAGGTGTATCTTCATGACCTTGAACAATAGGTTAATAGGTTGCAGGACCTTAAAAAATTGTTTCCCTGTGTCTACTCAGCATTGTTGGGAGTCCATTTGTTTCTCAGAGAGGCCTGAGGGCTTCTTGCTACCAGAATGTCTAAATCTTGCCAACCTGTGAGTTCCAACTTAAATCCTCATGCAAACTAATTGCTGAGTAAAAGTGGCATTTGCACCAGCCCCTCCCTGTGTGCAAGCAAAATACAATCCATAGAATTACGAATGAAGCATTGATTAAGAAGTGACAGCAGAGATTTTCAATAATGAAGGGAAGAGCAGTGGTTGTTTGGAGAGCTGCCAGGCTCTGGCAATTAATTTAGCTCTAGAGGCAGCAGGATGCTGTATTGTGGCTTGCACACTGAGTGGACACTTTTCTTTTCAAATTGGCCAGGACTTGGTTTATTTTTTAATTCAGAGGTGCTTCTCCACTGGTTAAACCCAGACATTCTAAAACAACTAGTGTTTTCTATGGAAAGAATCCAGGCCAGATCATACGTGGTTTTTCACATGCATGAAGTGACATGGGAAAGAGGTAATGCAGCAAAATAATTATGGCCTCGGATAGAGGCCATCTGTGTCCTCATGACCAAGACAAAAACTGTGAATATGGGTTGTTCTTAAAATCCTCACATGCTGATATGGAAAGGAAGCAGTTTCAAAATGAGGGGAAGGGCTCACAGTGTACAATAAAAAGATCAGGTCAGGGCAGCCATGGGTTGAGTGTGTGTGTGTATATATGTATATGTATATATATATATATATATATATATATATATATATATATATATATATATATATATATATTTTCCAAGTTCTAGAACTATTTAGATGGTCTATTTGATGATAATCAGAAATAGAATTTAGAGCAGTGTTAAGATTTAGATAATAGGTGCCTCCCTGCTCACCAAAGCTCATGTGTGAGACAATGCAATGATTTTCAGAGGGAAATGATTAGATTTTGAGCTGTAACATCATCAGTGGATTAATCCCCTGATATGGATTAATTGGGTGGTAACTGTAGGCAGTTGGGGAGTGACTGGAGGATATAGGTCACTGGGGCCATGACTTTGAAGTTTATATTTTGTCTCTGGTGAGCAGAGAGAGCTCTGCTTTCTTGCTGCCTTGGCCTGGGCTGCTTTCCTCCTCCACATACTTCCACCATGATATTCTACCTCATTTTGAGCCCAGAGCTATTAAATAGACCATCTATAGATGAAGACCTCTGAAATCATGAGCAGATAAACTTTTCTTTTTCTAAAATTTCTCTTGCTAGATATTTTGGTCATAGTGGTGAAAAACCTCATAAAACAGAAATTGGTACCAGGGGTGGGGTTGTTGCTGTGACTAACCTGACTATATGGTTCAGAAGCATTTGAAATTCATTTGTAGGGGGAAGAATTTTGAAAAGTTTACATGTGCAAGCTAGAAAAGCTTTAGAACATTGTCAATGGAGCTTAACGAGTGATTCTGGTGGGAGCTTAACAGACTAGAATGTAAATAAAACTGTGGACAGTAAAGGCTGGGCTCACGAGGTTTTAGAGGAAATGGAGGACTCTTGGAAATTGGACTATAGACCATTCATATTATGTTCTGACAAAGATGTTGTCTGCATTTTGTCCATGTCTTGAGACTTTCTGTGAGTCTGAATTTAAATGTGATGGACTAATTAATCTGATGGAGGAAATTTCAAGGCAGCACAGCTTTCAGGCAGTGGCATGGATATTGCTGATGGCTTTTAGCCAAGTTTACTTTGATATTCAGAAGCAGAAAGCAAAGTGAAAGTGTGAGTAAAATCGGCTAAAGAAGGTGTGAGTGTTAAAGAGATTACAGCCACTAAAAATGGACTAAATTCTTTACCCAGAAATAATAGGAAAGATGGCATGAAGGGCATCTCAGTAATTGGCAAGACCATACCCATGTCTGTTCAAGGATATAAAAGTAAAAATTCCATTGTGAGGAGTACATGGGGCTGCTTGTACAGGGCAGCCTCAGAAGTTGTTTCACTGTGCTTAGCTGCTCAGGTACTCAGAGGCTACTGAAGCTATGCCCACAGTAGGATTGGCTGCTGCTCAAGATGGCGGCAGACCTTGATTTCAGCCACATGATGCTGGTTCTGCAGGAATGCAGGACATTAGAGTTGAGTGTTGGGAGGTGGTGGGCATAGAGGCTTATACCGTGATTTCAAATGACGGCTTGGAAGGCTAGAAAAGTGTGTCAAGGTCAGAGTCCTTGCAGGCTGCCCTTGAAAGGGTGAGACATTAATATGTGAGAAGGAAGCTGAAGCTGCAGTGGCGACCCATAAATCAAAGATGCCAGTAATGTGAAACATTTGCCCAGAAAAGCTGCAGGAATCAAGTAGAAACAAACCAAGAGAGAGGCTATATGAGTTACAACCAGCATGGTCACAGGGGCAGAGCTCCACAGCTCTTTGAAGAGAACTTCATGATGCCATGTGCCCAGATACTGGAAGTGGAGCTACAAGACTTGCTTGCCTAGCTGGAATTCAATCATGCTTTGGTCCTTTTTCTTCTTTCTATGCCCTTATTTCTTCCTTGTGAAATAAAAATGTTTACTCTGTTCATCACACATTGGATACATGTAACTTGCTTTTGATTTCTACAGGGTCTTACACTGAAAAGTTGTCTTCAGACTCAGATGAGACTTTGGACTTGGACTTTTTAGGCAATGCTAAAACTGTTAAGACTATGAGGACTTTCAGAAATGGATTAGATGTATGTTGCATTGTGAGATGGGTAGAGCTTTGGGGGGCCAGGAGTGGAATTTTATGGTTTAGATGTGCAGTGTCACCTAAAATCTTATGTGTGAGACAATGCAAGAATTTTCAGAGGTGAAATGATTAGATTTTTTAGGGTAACCTAATTAAATGGATTAATCCACTGATATGGATTAGCTGGGTGGTAACTATAGGCAGGTAGGAGTGGCTGAAGGAGATATAGGTCACTGAGGGTGTGACTTTGGGCTTTATATTTTGTTCCTGGTGAGCAGAGAGAGCTCTGATTCCTTGTTACTATATCCTGAGCAGCTCTCCTCTGCCACAAACTTCTGCCGTGATGTTCCATCTTAACTTGCCCTAAGCTATAGAGTCAACCACCAATGGACTGAGACCTCTGAAATCATGAGCCAAATAAACTTTTAACCTTCTAAAATTATTTTTGCCAGGTATTTTGGTCATAGTGCTGAAAAGGGTGGTTGTGTTAAAACCATTGAGGGAGTTTGTTGGAAGACAGAATATTTATACACTATCAATGTCATCTCTCCACAGATTATTTTTAATAAAGACAAAAATGAAAACTTTAAAGCAGAGAAATCTCCACTGAGAAAATCACCTCCCCCATTTGATCCAAGTCTGCATTCCCAAGGGCACAAGTTAATGTCCTGTGTCTGCTGAGCATTGAGAAAGACACCTGTCACTTGTACAGCATCCACATATAATTAAAACCCAACCCTAAGGAAACATCTAGAGAGATCTAAGTGGAGGAGTAGTCCACCAAACATCTCTCCTGTGTCTTTTAAAAAATGTCAATGTCACCAAATCCTGTCCATATTGAGGGCACCAAAGGGACAAGACAATCAAATGCAGTGCACGACCCTGGACTGGATCTTGGTCAGAAAAAAAAAAGGGAAAAATGGTGTAAGTATGTTATTGGGACATTTGGTGAAATTTGAAAGTGGCGTGTGTATTATGATATCACGTTTCTACCAATTTCCTAAACACCTTTGTTCTCAGGAGATACATCTGATGCATTTGGGATGAAAGATAAAAACATTCAGCACATGTATGTGTAAGTGTTACACACATGTGCACACACAGAGGAAGCCAAGGGGTCAAAAGAGGAGCCAGGTGATCAGTCTGCTGAATTTACCTTAATAAAGGTGGTACCATTTGTGAAACTTTTTTTTAAAGAGAGAGTGAGAGAGAGAGAGAGAGAGAATTTTTAAATATTTATTTATATTTTTTAGTTCTCAGCGGACTCAACATCTTTGTTGGTATGTAGTGCTGAGGATCGAACCCGGGCCGCACACATGCCAGACAAGCGCGCTACCGCTTGAGCCACATCCCCAGCCCCAATTTGTGCAACTTTTCAATGGGTTCAATTGTGTGACAATAAAGTTACAAAGGCAGAAGAGGGGGCAGGGAGCCTAGGAGGAGGGGACATAATGGGGAGAGGCTCATAGGCTTTCTAGGACTATCTGTTACCCATGTCTGGGATGCAAGGTCTCCACAGCTGCCCACAGACTCCTTGCCCAGCATGGGCAATCCTTCAACCATTTATTAGTGCACACCACCTGTACTGACATCCTGAACAGTGGGTGGAAGGAAGAGTGTACCATCCCTGCTCTTGGGACGGAGGGGGACTGTGCGTAGAGGGTCAGAGCAAGCTATTTCTCTATTTGTCAGTTCCTCACTCATTTCAGACTCCTTTCTCCAAGACCATGCAGACCCTCCTAAGGAATTTGGATTGCTCAGGAGGTATCCCAGTTGCTGCCCTTCCCTTAAGACATCTCTGTGTTAAATGTTTCTGGAGCCCAACTTAATAACTAATTAACTAGTTAATCAACCAATAAACCAAGCCAGAGTCTTCTCCTTATCTGACAACTGTAGCCCCTCCTTGTTCTCCTAAACTATTCTTTGATTTGTAAGAGAAATATTCTCCACATTTCATAGCCCTGAGAAAGAAAGGGAAAAAAAGAAAAGAAAAAAAAGGACTCAGGAGAAAGTAAAGAAGCACAAAATTCCTATCTTTAAAAACCTTCAAAGAACCAGGGGTGGTGGCAACACCTGTAATCCTAGCTGCTTGGGAGACAATCAGGAAGATAGCAAGTTCAAAGCCAGCTTTAGCAACTTAGTGAGTCCCTGTCTCAAAATAAAAAAAGAAAAACAGCTGAAGATGTGGTTCAGTGGTTAAATATCCCTGGGTTTAATCCCTGGTACCAAAAAAAATTCTTAAAAGAAGATTACCTTTGCAGATGTAGGGTAGCCATGAAGGAGAGTTGGGATGGTGGTGGAAGAGGATGTAGGTGGTAACAGAGAGAGATCTTCCAGCATTTCTCAGCCCTAGGAATCTTGAGTCTATGAAGTGTAGAAATGTACTTGGTTGAGTTTGTATTAAATGCAGATTCTGTTCAGGCCTTAGAGTTCTCATCTGTGTTCATGTTGCTTTGAAGAATTGTTTCCCTAAGACTGTTTTATAGATATGTTTGTAGGACCACTGAGCCCAGAACACCCACCCAGGGAGCTTTCCCCCAAGCCCTGTAATTATAAGTGTGTCTTCTTGTCACTAGACTGTGTGCTGCACTCAAGTTCTAGTAGCTGCAATTTGTTATTGATGAGGAAAAGGTGGGGTTTGGAGCTGGCTTTGGTGGGAGGTGAGTTGATTTTTTAAGAGTGGGCCACAGGGGCTGGGGATGTGGCTCAAGCGGTAGCACGCTCGCCTGGCATGCATGCGGCCCGGGTTCGATCCTCAGCACCATATACCAACAAAGATGTTGTGTCCGCCGAGAACTAAAAAAAAATAAATAAATATTAAAAATTCTCTCTATCTCTCTCTCTCCTCTCTCACTCTCTCTTAAAAAAAAAAAAAGAGTGGGCCACAGAACCAAAACTTTGAATTGTGCTTCCTAAAGTGTGGTCTTGAGACTATGGAAGATCCCAAACTCCTGCCTACCCATGAGACAAGGACAGATACTAACTGTTTAGAAACTTCTAGAACAATGTCATAGAATAATTTTATCTATTATATCTAATAATTTAACGGGGGTCTATGTGTTTTTTAAAATTTTCTTAGCAATATTTTATTTTTCCTGTGTTTGAAAGTATTGGTTGGTGATGACTTGGGGCTGGGCAGAACCTGTCTCTTCACTTTAGGCAGTTCTGATAGCACTGTCTCTTAAATGCTCCGAAACTCTTATGTCCATCGATCAACTCGCTTCCTTCTGGAAATACCCATTTTATTCTCCTCTCCCTGCAGACTTCTCATCTTGGCTTTCCAATTTCCAAAGCAGAGGGGATTTCAGGCTGACTCCAAGACGGAATCACAGCCTCTTGCTATCTGTGTGACATTGGAAAAGACAGATTACATCTCTAATGTTTCCCATTTTCTCTATAATTCAGAGATGATGCATGCAGTTACTTCAGAGAGTTGTTTAAAAGCTTAAATAGATTATGTTTATTCAATTCTTAGCACACAATGTGTGCTCAAATACTTATTAGCTGATTTTTTTTCCCTTTCAGTTGACTTATTTTTTAAGTGGTCCATTGTTATCAGCACTTCATTCTGGTAATACTGTGTACAGTCTCACAGGTTGTACTGGCCATCTGCAAGAGACAATGTCTATATAGATGATGACATAAATAGTCATGGTGGATGTGACACACGGGACTCAGATCCTCATTTTATGCTAATCTATTTATAATAACAACCTTTAAATTAAAGGAAAGAGGTAATGGGATCAGAAACAAATGCCTTAATGACTTTTGCTCATTTTCTTTATTAGTATTAAAAGATAAAATAGTGAACACAGAAATTAATTTTAAACACATTTATATTATTTCCTGCATTGGGTGCTATCATCATCATTATGTAATTAAGAAGAATGTTTATCCAATTGAGGTGCCTTTTTAGATTCCATAATCTAGTTTTCAGGCATGTTGCAAGCAGAAGCACTTATTGAATGATTGCAGGGGTCAGGTGCTGGGGAAGGAGGAACTGCTTCCTCCATCCAAGATTTTCTCTCATTGCTCTTTCGGATTTCTAGGTAATCTATTAGATCTACTGAAGAGGAAAACTCGCCCAGACAAAGCTAGATGGGAAAGGGGTAAAATGATAGTGTGTCAAAGAAAGCGAACACCTGCTTATTTATCAGATGGCAGGGAGGGCCTTTTACTTCCCGGGCATGGCCTCGGGTAGATCCCAGTGCGTCTGCAAATGAAATGGGATAAATAACAAAATGACAGTTTTATCAAGTTAAGCTTGAGTCATATCCATTCTGTATCTTCTGGACATGTACTAGATGTTTTGCAACCAAATCACTGTTTTAGTCCCACTTCAGGGGTGATGATTAGCATATTTATTGGGTAATGATGAGCTATCAAATTATCAACCGCTGGTCAGAAGCGTGTTTCTTGCCGGGTCCATGGTGAATAGCCCACAGCCAAACAGATGGCTCTCAGCTCTGCAATGCCAAAAGGCTTGTTGGAAGGCTCTGTCTTTACCCCTGACCCAGAGCAGCTGGAAATGAGGATTTAGGGAGGAAAAACAACCTCAGAATGGAAAAATCAATTTGCATAAACAAGATGGACTTCCTGTTTGGGAGGACTGGTGGAAAGAATTACTTGCTGCAAAGGCAACAGAAATAAACATGCTCTGAATTCTGAGGTGCAGGGTGCTGCAGGATTTGGCAAGACAACATAGAGTAAGGAAATACAAGGCATCTGGGGTCAGACAGTCTTGGGTTGCAAATCTCACAACAAAACAACCAAAGTGGGTAAGCACAAGGCACACTCCCTGCTGAGATTGCCTGGGTGGTGACTGGGGTCTGGGTGGGGCTGGGCAGGGCGGGCTGAACTCCACTAGGGCCCTAGCTTCTGAGCTCAGTGGGCACATTTGGCAACATGTCCTGGTCTGGGCTGACTTCCTGCTGCAGCATGCTCTGTTCTCCAGGAGGCTGGTCTGGAGGCTTGCTGCCATGGTGATCTCAGGGGTTCTAGACCCCTGAAGCAGGAAAGTCCCCTGGAGGCTGAGCTGGGACATTGTCAAGCTGTGTTTAATCAGCCAAGGTAAACCCAAGGAACTGTGGACTAGAGGAGCTGCAAAGTTGCAGAGTGAAGAGCCTGGCTTCAGGGAGAACTGGGGCTGTTTTTGCAATCATCTACCATATACATTCATTAACAAGGGAGATGCCTAACTCTTCTCCAGCTCCTGATCAGGAGAAGTAATGATAACCCTCATCATCCTCAAAGGGCTCCTGTTGATTAAGTGACACAATGGCTGCAAGTGCTTAGCTCATCCTCTGAACACCCTCTGTGAGGACTGCTATTGCCCGGTTGTGTGGAGCTCTCACGATTTCCAGACTCCCATGTTACTCAGCAAGGGGACGGCTGCTTCTCCTGGGCTGTGCTTTAGCTTGCACAGGCTGAAGCTACACACCGCTTCTCTTGGCTCCAGGGTTAGCTAGACTCACTTGAACTCCATTTCTCTCCTGCTCCTTGAGTTTGGCCACATTGATGTTCTTTGTGTTTCTCAGAATGGTGCTGATTAACAGTAGGTGCTCAGTGAATCCTAGTTGGCTGAGTGTTGCTGTTGGAAGGAACATGGCCCTTTCATTTGTAATGACCCCTGGCATCTATTTTTTGGTGGCTGCTGCTTTCACATCTCACTACTGTGCAGCTATAAGCCACGCTCATTGCTCAATGTTTAGTTGCTGAATTACATGTGTTTGCTCTATGAAATATGCCTCCTGCCTGGCACCCCCTCCACCACTCTCTCCAGGACTTATTTCCAACCTTTACACCCAGTTTTCCCTTTAGGGACATTGTGGACATTTGGAGTTTCTTCAGATTAGTGAGGATACTTCAGCTTCTGCCAGAACTTTCATTTTTAAAACTAAGAGCAGCTTCCAGAACAGAGGCTTCTCTGTCTACACACGTACTCTATAATCATGTGCACACGTAGTCTCATTCTATTATTTAGATATCATTATAATATTAATATTACATTGTCTGCTTATCTCTATCTGATAATTTGCCCAGGTGTTTGTCTTTAAACCCCAAATTAATTTTTGTTTTTTTAAAAAATGTGTCATTTCTTTATTTCCAATCAACCCACTATGTGAGTATTGGGTTTTATATTTGGAGCTTCTTTTTAAGAAGACTCTCTGAAATACTGTTTAAAAGACCTCAGCCTTGCAATTTTGAGGGGTGTAAACTAAAAAAGAAGAAAATAACAAGCCAAGGGGAATGGGGATGTTTTTCCTGGTTTAGCAAAGACTCTGGGGTGGTCCACTGGCCATGATATCCTGTCTGGAGTGTAGCGTGCAGAGAAGGGGGGTGCTGGTGCTCTGTTCTCTCTGGGATCACAAAGGAGTGGGGAAGCTGCTTGGAACCCAAGCAGAGAAGCATCTCCCCCTCCTTCATAGTTACCTGAAAGTTAGGTTGCTTTCTGGAGGCAAGGGGATACTCACCAATAGAGACATTTGTGCAAAGACTGGAAAACAACACATGGCTTTGAGTAGATGGTCCCTCGGATCTGGGGATCCTAGGAGGCATCAGGAACTGCCCGTGCATCTGCTTGTCATAAACAAGAGTTCATGTTGATGAACCTTTGATGTTTTCCCAGCTTTATTTCAAATGCTTGAAAATATTCACTTCATCCATTTAGACAATTTCCCAAAAATGCTTTATAATTTATGTAAAATATTAGAATTAAAAGCTGCACCGTGGGTCATCATGCTTAGTTTGCATATTTTCAAAACAACTCCCCCAACTTTTCTGTTATCATGAAGTACAGACTGTTAGCTTCCAGTGCCAGACAAGAGCAACACTTAGGGCTTGTTAACCTGATGCATATTTATTTATTGCTGCAATGCATTTTATTTTTGGTCCACAGAGACCTTTAGGCAGAGAACTTTTATTATATGAGCCATTTACCAAGAAGTGAGTTTGATCATGAACTCAATACTGTTGGCCCAGCAGGTAAAATATAAGGTGAAGTTTTATATCACATGGGACTTTACCAAATTCACGCACTGTGCACCCACCTTCAAATATATCTAATGATACAATGGCAGGTCACAGTTCTATAAATACCTGCAGATCAATGGGCAGAAATATCGCATTTCAAGGCAAAAGCTTATCTTTTTAAAAAATGTCCTCTATCTGTGACTCTAATTTTAGTAGCTGGATTTTGCATTTGCTCGTACAATTTTTTAGAGCTGGAATCTTTGAGAACATCTTGGCTATTTTGGTATTTTTAATGAAAAGTATTGTTCTCATGGTCACTGGTTATGACTTCCAAAAGAAAGCAGGTCACCCTGTAATTTAAAGGAAACAAACAAAAAAGTTAATACAATAAAGTGCTGGAAGAAAATGTCTCCGGCCTATAATTGCTGTCCCTTGACAGGCTTGGTGGCTGTTTTCTGAAGTGGTATTGAGGGGCAGAGCTGGGCCTGCTGGTATCACTCAGATCTACAGCCTAAGAGCAGAGAAGGAGGGTGAGTGATGGGCAGGCAGTGATGGGCCCGGGGCACACAGTGCTGGGTACATTTTCCTTTTAATTAGAAGATGCTAAGACACATGCTTCTCTCTTGCAATTCTGGTAGAGGGAATAAATAAAGCTAAAAGAGAATCTTCAACTTACTATATCTTCTAAAATGCCCTAATCTCTAATATTCATAATTTGTACACTAACTAGAAGCCATAATGACTTGGTCAGATCTGGATTTGCTCAGGAAGGAGCAGGATATATTTTGAGCTCAGACTTTTGGAACCTGGGTATGACTGCCCCAGGGTGAAAAGTTTATTTGCTTACTTATTTTTTTATTTTTTCCTTATTATTATTATAATTATTAATTTTACTTGGGGAGGTAATTTTAAAATTACACAAAAGTTAAGAAATAAATAGAACGTCTTATTCAGAATTGACTGTTGTTATGAATTTACTACATATTCTCTCACCTTTTTCTAGAAATAAAGTATTTCAGGTAAACTTGAAGTTTCTTTTGACACCAAACTCAATCATCTCTTTTCTTCATTCTTTAAAATTGTTTTCTCATATACATGTGTGTTTTATTTGTATGTATATGTATAGGTAAAGTTATGTATTTTAATGCACATAAGGGGCTCAATACTATAAAATTTTATTTTCTTTATTTATTAATATTGAGGGTATAGATTTAATTTATTCATTTATCTTCCTTCCTTCCTCCCCCCCTCTCCCTTCCTTTCTTTCTTTCTTTCTTTCTTTCTTTCTTTCTTTCTTTCTTTCTTTCTTTCTTTCTTTCTTTCTTTCTTTCTTTCTTCACTAATGTAGATTGAACCAGAAGCATGCTACCACTGAACTACAAACCCAGCCCCTTTTATTTTGAGACAGGGTCTTGCTTATTTACCCAGGCTGGCCTTGAACTTTTTTGAGTCTTCCTGCCTCAACTTCCTGAGGAGCTGAGATTGCAGGTGCCCACCACTGTGTCTGGCTTCCTAATCTATTTATTTAATTGTTTCACAATATCCCATTATGTGAATCTAAAATATTTTACTTAGCTATTTCTTTATGAAGGACTTGTTGTTTTCAATTTTTCACTATTATTAAAAAATTCTAATAATTTCTCTTGTATAAGGTAGGTATAAGTATTTTTTCCCACTCATAAAAGATATTTTGAGATAGATTTGTGGTTTTTGAACATATGTGCATTTAAATGTCTTCCATAGATCTTCAACAATTGATAATCACAGAATTAGTTTATTAGAGTTCTCTCTCCACATAGTTAACAAACATTATGTCTGGTGTTCCATTCTCTTACCATTAACAGGAAGTAGATGAATTTAGAAAATTTTGTGTTGTCCAGAGGTTGTACTTTAGGAAGCAGGCCTGCCTCATGGATAATGGACAGCCTGCCCTCCCCCTCCCTCTCCCTATTCCCTTTCTTCCTTCCCACCCACGCTCAGGGCCTCGGTTACCCACAACATCCTGGAAACCACCAGAACCTGAGGAGAGAGTATTTCAGAGAGAGGCGCTTATTGCTGGACTGTGAGCAAGAGGCCTGCCATCTCCCCAGCTGACAAGTGCTGTGACTGTCACATAGAGGCTGGTCATTAAGATAGTCTAAGTAGTGAATCCCAGGTGGCTGAGTGTGGCTAGAACTAGAAGACAAGTTGCAAGGTTCTACAACTTTCTCAGCTTTCAAGAAACAACCATTAAAATGGTTATTAGGTCAAAACTTATAAGTTACAAAGGGTTGCTTGGAACTTCCCTCTTTCATTCTGGTCCTCTATTTTCCAGATATTGTTTTTTCTTCTCCTCTTTTTTTCTCCTTCTCCTTCCTCCCTTTCTTCTTCCCCTCTACTTTCTCCTCTGCCTCCACTCCTTCTTCTTCTTCTCCTCTTCCCTTTTCATTTTCAGGGTGAACTCAGGGCCCTGTGTATGTAGGCAAGTGCTTTACCTAAGCAGTTAGCTCTTCCCCAGTCTTTTAGTTATTTTTCCCCCCATACTTATCTTTAACCAAACTTCCGAAAATGTCCCAAGTTTTTGTTCTCTGGGTAAAATTTATTACATTTAGTCATTTTGGTTATTCATTTAAATGATGAGAATCTAACTTTTCCATCTCTGAGACATCTTGGGAATGACCAGAATGTCAATTAGAGCACATTTGAACCGTGGTGACGCCCACAGGCCAACCCCTTCTGTACTGCAGCTCTGGTGTTGCTGAGTTTGGATCAGCATCCTTCTACAGAACATTTGAAACTCTGAACGTGCATCTGACCAGAGCCTGGATGGTGGTTCATTCCTTCTTTCAGTTGAGTAAAACACTCAAGGGACAATGACAAAGTGTAGTGGAATTGACATAGGAGAACATTGTTTTTAAACTCTACAAATGAGAATTTTAAAAAAGTAATTGTTTTCAATTATTTCCCTGTTGAACCACTTTTCCTATTAAACTGGAAAGGGAAAGGTGTGGTTGGAGACAATGTGGAAGTTGACAAGGGCTGAATGCTATGTTACCAGCGCTGTATGGATGCTTCCCAGGGCGAGGGGGGGGGCGCTAAAGGAAAGTGTTTTCCATGGAAAATGATGGAAGGGAGGATGAAGCTCCCCTCCTGGTTTAGGTTGTAGCAAAGAGTTATATTTGTGTGTGTGTTCGTTTTGATTTTCTAATTGTAATTAGTTGGTTTATTTATTTTTAATTTCATTTGTTGCCTAACCTCCATCCACTCTTCTAGCTATTGATCAAACTGTTTTTCTTTTGGGGGGAGAAACAGTGTTTTAAGTTCATCCAGTTTGATTGGAATTGGTCCCACTGCCAGGTCTAGGGATGATGGTGTGACCTGGGCTCAGCCATTCTTTCCGTGATCCAATCTGAGAGATGGGTTCAGGTCTGGGCATCTGAAATCTGGCATGTCTTCAAAAAGGTTAGGAGAGGAACTTTATTTGCTGTGGGTCTTGAAGTTAGGAGTCCATCCATCTGGGTCTGCCACCAGATGGAGCCTGACATTGAAGCTATTGGAGAAGAGGTGACAGAGTCTAGGTCCCAGTGTCATTATTTGAGCCCTGTCAAGTATGGGTGGGGCAGTTCTAATCTAGAACTTTTCAGATATGTGAATTAGGATAACCCCTTTTAGCCTAAACTAATTTGTGTTTGTTCTTTGCTGCTTATAGGGCTTAACCTAATCTGTGTCTTTATTAGAGAGTCACTAAATCAGCCATATGTTCTAACTACGTTCTCTTGAGCCTAAATAAACTATAGAGTCCAGAAAAATCTAGAACCTAGAGTCTATATAAAGATCACAGATGAGTAGAGAGTTAGAAATTTGTCTACAAATCCAATTGGAGCCCACAACAATATTATACTTGAGAATTGAGGGACAGTTTTATGCTTCAGTGCTTACCAGAGCACTGAGGTGAATGTTTCCCCTGTCCTGGTCCACTAAGTTCATGGCTGCCTTCCACCTGGCTGCTTGAGCATCCTGTCCTGTTGGGCTGGGTATACCCATTATGAGGGACAGACTCTGAACAGGCCTCAACACCTGCCCCTGTTACAAAAAGTTCCTGAGAATTTAAACACATGGTAAACAAGAGCCCTATTAATCAATAAGACCCCTGGTGATGGGATGGTTGTAAACATGGAAGCTATTTAGGGAAAGATATACTGTTAGTAGAATGAGATTTGAAAAGCATTAAACACTGGATCATTTTCTTTACAAAAACATCCTGTCTCTGTCTCTTGTCTCCTTGGAACATTAGGCACAAATGAGACCAAGCGAAATATTAAGTCTTTCAATGATTTATAGTTAATAGTAAATTCAGAGAAAAACACACCAATCTGAGGCATTATTGTCATTAAGGGACAGTCAGTGCTTTTATCCTTGCAGGCAGCATGTTAACTCATATTCTCTCTCTTTTGCATATTCATAATCATGGTTATTTTAGAGGCAATATACATAACTGGATTATTTTTTTCTTCTTCACTGTGGCATCTTTTGGTTTGGAAAAATTCCATAATTTAATATTTTCCCCAGCACACAAGTTTTAAGACTTTATTTTACTTTCAGAGAAAAGAGATGAAATGATGCTCATGCAAATGAGAAACAAGCCCAGGATGGTGTGTTATCGAGATCTAGCCCAGAGGACTTCTCTTTTACAATTTCCCCCTGTGCCATTTAACACATGCATTTGTATTCTGCAGCTATTTTGTCATGGGTTTCTTTGTTCATTACTTCTCTCATCTGATTGGAAACCTTTTCTTATCTTTTCCTGCCCTGTTCCAGCAAAAACACACTATTTTGAACCAAGTCAACAAAACCTTATTTATATACTATGATAGAACTGAAAATACCTAAAACTGAAATAACAGTTGGTGGTATTCTTTGACAAATTGAACCATTTGAAGAAGACAGAAAACTTATCAGATGCCAGCTCCAGACACAGGAGCTGAAATCATCCTGTGATTTGTTGAAACTTCCACTGTGTTCTGGACAATGGCTAAGGATGGGACTAAGCAGCCCAAATCATCTTGCCTTTCTTTGCCAATATCCAAAGAAAAGCATGGAGTTTTAAAATTATCTGGTGGACGGTTTCAAAGCCACTACAAAAACACAAGGAAGAGATGGCATTGACCTAGATTAGTTATAGTTCCTGCAAAAGCATGACCCGTCTAGGTTCCATAATTCTTATTAGAAGAGAAAAAAAGTTTTATGTGGCAAGAATACACTCTGTGTTTTAGAATAGGTAATCAACAATCATGAAATCTTAACATTAAGATATAAGTGGAAGGACTCAGAGGGACAGAAAACTATCTTTTTTTCCTCCTCAGAGAAGTTATTCCTATTTTGTCCCCCAAAGAATGTCTTATTTCATATTCTCATACCACAGACTATCTTTTATTAAAAGCATGTTCAAGGTTGGCAAATGAGTTGTATTTGTATAAAGCCTCAAGGGCAGGGGCTGCACAATTACCTGCTCACCATTGAATTCCCAGAAACTAATGTTGTGCTAGATGCAAAATAGATATATAAATACTTGAGGATGAATAAAACACTTAAATCTACTGAATTACTGTTTACTGTAATGATTGGGAGAGGTACCTAATTGCTAAATCATAGGGGAATTTCTCTTGGGCATGTGTTGGGGATCAAATCTAGGGCTTTGCACATAGTAAGCATAAATTGTACCACTGAGCTATACCTCCAGCCCCTACAGGATTTTTTAAAAAATTACCTTTTAGTATAGCCATAGTGATAAAATGGCATGTAAGTCACCAAGTTAATGTTTACTGAGAACTTCTAAGAGCACTGGAAAATGAGCATAGTACTTAGTGAAGGAAGGCAAGACCACTGCTTGCAAAAACTTGAATAATCATTCCAAGATATTTGAACACTTATTTTCTAAATCCTCTTTCCTGTTTTTGCTCTAATTCATTGCTTTGGATTAACTTCTTCACTGTTCACTTTTCTCACACAAGAGTCGAATTCCATGAGTATGTAAAAGTGGGGCTTAAAATCTTTGTGAAACCTTTTCCTTCATCTGTCAGGAAGATCCTTCCCTGAGCAGGCTTTGATTCCCAAAGTGTCATATACGTCACATAGACAAGCATTTCCAGTACAATCCTCCCGGTTAATTTCCATGTAAATTTTCTCAGAATGCCAACTTGTGAAAGGGAGCTCTGCTCTACAGGGATAAAATAAAATAAATGATATATATGTTTTACTGATTCAACACACCTGTAGAGTATATAACTTGGACTAAATATAGGGATAACTCATATAATTATCTATTGGGATGGTGTTTCCAAGAAAAAACAAATTCAAAGAAATCTCTATCTTGTGGTAGGAAGAGTCTTCTGCTCAATCAAACTTGGAAAATTCCATATACTAACTCTCTTTCCTTAAATCTCACAAATTATATTTTCATATTAAAGGTTCAGAGAAACCTCCCAGCTAATAAAAAATGATTACTCTCACTCATAATTAAACAAGCAAATGTACTTATATCAGATAATATTGTTTTAGGTATATCTAGAAAATTAATTATATGTAGAGCTGCTCACAAGCATTTTCTCTCAGTAACAAGTTGATAATGATATCATAGCACCTTTGTCTTCCTGAAAGATAAAGTTTTAAAAGCTTCCCGAAGATTCTGGATCAGTCACTAGATAAGCTTCTCAAATATCACTACAACCTATTATTTTACTCATCAAATCAAGTGTGATATAATTTTGCAAGCACAATGACACACATGCAGTAGAGAATAGCAAGGCGTTTGAGCTAGATGTGTATTGTCATTTTTATGGGGCTGTATGGCAGGCACTTCAAGTTCCTGTTGAAAGGGTGGTTTAATTCTTCAGCTCGATAGTATCTATACACAGATCGTTTTAGGAATTAGATTGCTTAAGTTTTCTAAATTGCATTTATCACCTAAAACCATCTTGGGTGTGGGTATCACACTTATGTTAACAGTGCATTTTTTAATAGGTATTAGAAAGAAGACAACCAGCACATCATACTTGTGATTTTTTTCCAGATGCTATTGCTTCAAACCAGGCTAAAGTCTTAGATTTTAGAAAATGAATTGATTGAATGAATAATATTTTAATCATTTATAACGTAAGTGAAACACAGCAAAAATGTCAAGACATTATATGTGTGGGAAACTTCAGGTTTATTGCTTTGTGAGACCATTAATGTCCAGTTTTTCATGCCAGATGAAGTGGGTGGACTAGTAAATCCCAAACCTGACTGTGAAATATGAATGCAGTCTCCATCCTCAGCCACATAGATCTGAATGTCCAGGCATGAAACCAGGGAATTAGGAATGCTTTAAAGCTCCCAGTACTCCATTGTGAAGGTAGGATTTGAGACTCACTGAGCTAAGATATTATCCTAGTGCAGCTGTTGCTTCTGATTTCTTTCTTTTTAACCAGCTGCTTCTGAATGTTTCCTAATCTGACTTTGTATTCACAATTCATGCCAATCCATTCCCTTGAGCCAGAATAGAAATACAGTCATTCGGTGAGCTCTGGATCCTTCTATTGATATGGTTGAGTTCTGGCATTTATGCTAATTTCCTGCCTCCATTACACAGATTTTATAGTTGTACATTTATTGTTCTATTTATTTGTGTTCTATAGGATTCTGTGCAAATAATGCAAAATTTGGAAATGAAACCTTACTACAAATGGATTCAGCAATAAAATTCTAGAGAATATTTGAGAATTATTTCTATGTGTTTTCTCTACACGTTCTCTTCATCTGCAGCATTGAATTTGTTTAGATATTCTTGATTTTAATATACAAAGAAAAGTCTTCCTGGTAGAGAGTGTACTTCTCTAATTATTTAAAAATTCGAATTATGCTCCCTTCTGTCTAATCCTCATCTCACCCTGGACCCTGTCAGACTGCACTGCAAACTTCTTTCAGCTAGAGAAGATGAGGTTTACGATGATCTACTTGTCTGAAAATTAATTGTTGTCTTTATTTTTTACTTTGTGAATAATTATCAAATGCCTACTTGATGTACACAACATGTGGTTACACTGGTAAAAAGATTTTGACATATCCAGACTCAGTGTCCAAGTAGTTTAGTTCAAGATCTGGGGACTGAAGTATAGACTAACAACCTACAAAATGCAGAAAGACAAAGAGGTAAAAAGTTATTTCTGCCTCATCATTGATCTATTTATTTTCTTACACCTGCAACTAATTTGTTCCTTTTTAAATGCATGAAAATGTAAAAAGTGATTTGCATTTTGTCTTTTAATGCATACAAATATTTAAACAGCAATTTAACAGGTTCTGCATGCATCTTTCCTCATCTCCCTTCTAGTTCCATCTTTATGAAGCCCTTCTTTTTGTGAACCTCCAAGGTAACATAGATTCTTGATATTCATAAGGGATCCAATATGAAATTATATGAATTTCTGAATTTTAGAGGGGCAACACTTGCTCTCTGGGGCAAGTGTTGGCAAATCTTTTCTGCAAAAGACCAGATAGTAACTAGTCTCGGTTTTGTGGGCAAATGTCTGTTGCATTCCTGAGATTTGCAGTTGCAGCATGAAAGAAGCCGTAGACACCCAGTAAGGGAATGGGCATGGCTGTGTTCCAATAAAACTTTATTCCGAGGTAGGAACCAAGTTTAATTAGCTAGCCCTTGCTCTGCAACACACAATTTCCCCCACAGAGCTGAGTGCAGTGAAACTAAGAAATCTTAATAACTTCTTCACGATCTTACTACTCTGTAAATATAAAAGTCACTTTAAAGCTATTAAAGTTAATTCAGCCCTACAGTGAACTATGTGCCATTGCACATTATGAAAGAGCTTTCCTGGATCTGGAACATCTTATCCCATCCTCACAGTTACTGTGTGCAGAAACACAAACCGAATGGAAGAGCTGTACTGGGTTGCAGACCTCAAATTGCACCAGGCAGTAGCCCCTGTAATTCACTCCTATATGCCAGTCCTTTAAAAGGACCTTGCCATTGACCTTCAGCTCCCTTATGAAGGAAAAGAACTAAAGCAGTTAGGGCTGCTCACGCTATGCCCCCTGTGCATCAGGCAATTCAGCACCAAATCATTTTAACATGTGTGACCTTAAATCCCTGACCACTCTGCCCTGGGTGTGCCAGCTCTGTCTACCCAACTAGATGTGTCCATGTCTTTGTCCACATGGGCCACAGCATTCAGTGCAGAGTCAAATCACAGTTAATAAGAGAATACATTTTGATTAAACATCCACTGGGATAAGATAATATCCTTGTTCAGACATTCCTCCTGATGGGAAACATATTCTAAGTCATTATATTTTGAGTGCATATAAGCAATTCTATGTGATTTAGGCTGTGAGGAGATCACTGTAGAGCTTGGGCTACAGCATGGATCTTAAATATCCTCCAAAGGCCTGTGTGTTAAAGGATTGGTTGATCCCAGAATGGTGCTAGGAAGAGGTGGTGGGTAGAAGTGTGAGGTCTTTTGGTCAATGGGGGGATATCCTGGAAGGGGATTGTGGGACCCCAGTCTCTTCCTCTTTCTCTCTTGCTTCCTGAACATGAGGTAGGCAATTTAGCTTTATCCTGTACTCTCTCCTTGGTGTAAAGCCATTCCACAGGCTCAAAGCCAGGGGACCAAGAGATCATGAACTGAAAACTCCAAAACTGAGGCCCAAAACAAACCTCTTCTCTTCATAAACTGATTATTTCAAGTACTTTTATAGTGATGGAAACTGACTAAGGATGTTTCTTCCATTTGTGTGGCGTGTATAGTCACTGATAATCTTGTCCTGATTTTATTTTCATCATTATTATTATTTGCAAATTTCTCACTCTCTGGAGCAAAATAAGAGAAGTACGGATTTTTAAAATTTATTTAAATATAAATCATATGTATTTATCATATGTGTACTGTTTTTGAAATATAAATACATTATAAAATTGAAATTTTATACCTTTTGACCAATATAGCCAACCTCCCTTCCACTGCAGTGGCTAAGAACTGCCATTCTACATATACATGACAACAGGGGTATTTATTTTTCTGTGCCTGGCTTATTTCTTTTAACATAATATCCTCTAGCTTCATCTATGTTGTAAAAAACAACAGAATTTCTTTCCTTTTTTAAGGCAGAATCGTTTTCCATTGTGTGGACATATCACACTCATCTACTGATCTTATTCTTAACTGGTGTCACTAGTATTTGGACAACTGTGAGGTCCTAGTTGTTCCTGTATTTAACTGGTACGGAGTCAGTGGCATCTGCTGTGTACTGCGCTCTGTTCCCAGTCTTGACACAGTGGGGAACCAAGTGCAGCCTCTGCCCTAGAGAGCTCTAGGTAGCAGGAAGGACAACATGCCAACAGGTCAACGTTGACTCGGTGCTTCTGTAAGGAGAAGACGGGGTATGGAGAGAGGAGCAGCTAACCATGATGAAGGGGTCAAGATCAGGTTCTGCAGGGAGTGCCGTATAAGCTGAGACCCAGGACTGGCAAGTGGGGTTAGCTGGCTGAAGGCCAAGGCTGAAGGTGAAAGGCAAGGTGTACCATGAAGAGGAAATTGCCCATGAAGGCCTGGGGAATATGACCTTGGTAGCCACAGAAGAATGCGGCTGACCACCAGTCAGCCCAGGATTAGTGACTTTTGTGAGCAAGGTCCTGAACATGGGCAGCCTTAGAAAGAGAGCCATGTGGGTTACTGTGTTGATTTTTTAACACACACAAGCAGACCCTTGGTGCTGCAGACTGGCTGGGCACAAATCACAAGCCAATGAAGCAGGAACAAACTTTATTTCTGAACTCCACCAGCACACTCCACACACGCTCCCTGGGCTCCTCCAGGAACCACCAACCGGAAATCCCTCCTCTGGCACTTCCCCAACCAATGGGAACTCTCCAGGAATCCTCAGGAGAACTCCAAAGTAGCAGGTGGAGATAGACAGCGGGGGTCTAATATACACAGCTTAACATAACCATTATCATCTCAATGGCTTGCTGGCGTTCTGGCAAAAATGCCATGCATCATTTGGACTGGGCTATGGCTCTCAGCACCTTGGGAAATTTGAGTGAGTACATTGAGAGTAACATTCCCAGTGGAGCAAAACTGGGAGTCAGTCCGTTGGGTGAGGGATTATGGCATCTCTTCCTTTCATGGCTGTTAGGACAGTAATAGATTACAATGGACCTTGGAGTGTTTCTAATTACATAACCCTTGCTTCATCAATGATGAGCAACCTCACTGAATCACAGAAATCAGGCTACGGTCAAAAGGCATGCTGCCCACATCTCACATTTCTCCTCTAGACTGACCTCCCCATTACTTGATGTGCCCAGCATCTCATCTTCCCAACCCACACATCACCTCCTTTGACCTTTACCTTCTCTGCATGTCTAGTATAGCAAAACCCAACTTCATTGGTTGTCAGGATTTGTGCATTGAAATGCTTGCCTTTTTTGTTTTGATAGCATGTGTCTGAGTACACACACACACACACACACACACACACACACACACACCACATACATTCACACTTACATGTTTGAATTAAAAAGTGTGTTACTCAGATAAGTCTAAAGGAAGTGGTAATTTAGGTGCCACAGAGATATTCTGATAAAATAATGATTGACATTTGGGGAATTTTATTTAGTAAATAGAATATATATCTTTTTGGAGTATGATCAAGGTTTGGATCTCAAGTTTAAGACCTCAAGCAAGTTATTTGATCTCATTGAGCATCAGTTATTATATCTGTGAAATAGGTTAATGAAATCCTCAATCTGTGCCAGACTCTGGTTTTTGCTTTGGATAACACTAATTTCAACACTCAGTAGAAAATGCTGAGCAGAGAGTCTGCTAGTGGCCCACTGTGTCATAGGAGATTGGGCTCTGGCTGCCTCTGCCTCTCTCACTGTTTCCATGACTTTCTCCCTCATCAGGTTGGGATTTAATTTTTCCCATGTATCCCTCATTACCTGGTCCACTTCTTCCCATCTGGGCTTACATACATAGGGCTTTTTTTAAAAATTAAAGTTCAGGTTTCCATTTCTTCTTTTCATTTTCAATAATTGGAAAGTGACTTTATCTTTCTGGACTGTTTCTGGCAGGCAGTCAGATCCCGACAAAGGAGATCATCAGCCCCCGTTTTCTGCCTTACAATTGCAATGTTTATTGCGATGGTGTTAAGATATTTTTATTGCAGGTTTTGGTGTAAAAATAAAGTGTGCAGAGTTTAAACTTGTTGGCAGTGTGAATCATGCCTCCCAGCTCCTGGAGGTTCTGAAGGTTTAGTCAATAGAAAAGGCACAATTTACCATTTTTAAATCCATTTTTTTAAACCCAAGTTTTAAACTCCAGTCTTGATTTAGATTTTTCCCCTTTAAAAAATTATTACTATTAATATCATCTGTCTGTTCCAGGATCCAATACAGGGCACCAGCCTGCTCTCCTCTGTCCCTTCTATTGTGTGGCAGTTTCCCAGTCTCTGTGTTTCATGACAGTGAGAGTCTTGAGGGGGATTGGCTCCGTATCCTGTAGAGCTCTGTATCTAGAGAACATTGTAGTTGGGGTCTGTCTGATATTCTGCTCATGATTAGTGGAGTGATCAGTGTTGGGGAAGAAGGCTGTGCAGGTGGTTTGAGGTTCTCACCATAGCACGCCATACCAGGTGTTATGTCACATCCACATGACGTGCCATGCATGAGCCCTCAGCCCTTGAAGAAGGTAGCGTCTGCTAGGCTCCTTCACAGTAGGTTATTTCCTTCTCTTTCCATATCCCACTCTCTGAAGCAAGTCACTAAGTGTGGCCCACCTCAAGTAAAGGCAGGGTGGAGAATGAATCTCTATTTCCCGGAGATGGACGAGTCTACATATACTAAGTAGAATATGTTTAGGGCGGATTTATCTCTGCAAGCCCATTAAAAAACATCAACTTTGGAGAGGGGTATTTTCCCCCTACATCAATCAGTTCCCATCTGCACAATAAACCTACATCTAGAGCAGTCTGGATATCCCCTCAGGTCCTTGTGATTTGAAGTATTTATATGACAAAGTGTCACTGAGATGTCTTCCTGATATTTATCTGTTAAGTAGAAAGGCTGGTCTCATATACCAGTCTTTCTGTTTTCGTTTGAAAAAAGAAAAAAGGAGAAATCCCTTTATTAGAATGTTGGAGGATGCACAATCCCATAAGGGTTTTGCAAAAAAGAACAAAAGACAAATTGCTGGCACATCTAGAAAGCCTCTGTGCCAGACTCTGGAGCATTTTCATAATACAGATCTCCCTCATGCAGGCTGGAGTGGTTTCTACAATGCTGTGTGCAGGCAAACTACAGCAGGCGGCACCTCCAACTGTTGGAGCTCAAGAGGACGGGACAGGTGGGCGGAGGCGAGCTCTGCATTGTTTAATACTTCTGTTTTTTAACTGGTTTAAATGACTTTTTAAAATGTGGGTCATGGGAAAACACACACACACACACACACACACACACACACATAAGATCTTCACTGAAAGCTTCCAGGCTTGGGAATACACCCAATGTGTGCCTTCCACCACAGCTAGATGCTGGGAGTTCATGGCTCCAAAATGACTTATTCAGCAAATTAAACACACACATAGTTACTGGCTTTTCTCTCTCGTGTTCGGGAAATCACAGTGGCAGGAGCTCTGAGACTAAATTTAATTTTGTGATTCATTAGAACAAGCTGGAGGAGCCAGCACTGCTGGAGGCTTCCCAGGGAACCTGCAGGAACTGCAGCCTGAAGACAGTGAGCTCTGAAGCCCAGGGCCAGAGCATTGGGCAAGTCTGTGGTCCCGGGCTGATGAGGTGCCTGGCACATGGAAGGAGAGCACTGAGGAGAGTTGTCACAATAGAAAAGGGACAGATCTTGTTAAGGTTTGGATTTAGAATGTCCCCCAAAGGCTAGTCTCTAGTGCAGCAATGTGCAGAGCTGGAGCTTTGGGAACCGATTGGCTCATGAGGGCTCTGACCCCATCAGTGGATTAATCCAGTGGTAACTGAACAGACTACTGGGAGGTGGTAGAAACTAATGGGTAGGTAGGACATGCTTAGAGGAAGAAGTAGGTCCCTGAGGGTTTGTTTAGGAAGGCTATTTCTTGTTCCTGGTCCCTTCCTTTCCCTCCCAGCTGCCATAAGTTGAGCAGCTTTCCTCTGCCACACCCTTCCACCATGAAGCTCTGCCTCACTCAAACCACTGGCTGAAAACTCTGAAACTGTCAATCAAAATAAACCTTCCCTTCTCTAAATTGTTTGTCTTAGATATTTGTCACAGTGATGGAAAGCTGACCAAAACCCTGGGGTAGGGTCCCATAGGCTCTTTTAACAAGCGGCATCACACTCCAATCATGATGCTCAAGACCACCCAGGTCAGATCACTCCTGCTGCGTATCATGGGAAGAAGGACAAGAGCTATATTGGGAACACTGGACCCAAGCCCTTTCCATACAGATACCCCTCAGGTTATGAGGCTATCATGTTCCAACAAGCCCCTCATAAATCTGAAAATCTTGCTAAGTTGAAAAATGTATTTAACCTACTTAATCTACCCAGAGTGGGATCCTCCTGGCAGAGCAATGCCCCTAGGCCTCTCCTCCCAACACCTGCATTGGAAGTTAAGTTTCCAACACAAAAATTCTGGGGGATATATTCAACCATAGCAGATGTCGTATCCTCTTTCAATAGATTAAAAACAGAGTTAGTTAGAGATTCAGAGGCACCACCTTCCACCACTCACCAATGGAGTGTCACACTTGCACCAATGGTGTGGCTTCTTGAGCCTAATCCTGAGAAATTCTCAGATGGGTCCACGTGGGACATGGGTCATAATTTTCACTTCAGGAAGTTGAGAATCACTCTGTGTGTTCATCACTGAGAGAGAGGAAAGGTGAAATGTGAGGGTAAGAAAAGAACATGATGGATCTTAAGTCCTTGTTGTTGAAGAAACACAGGCTGATTTCAACAGAAATAACATTTACTCACCTTTATTATGATTGCATGCAAATGTCACATCAAGTAAAATACTAAAAAATGCTAGTTTTGTAAACAAAAAGATTAAATGTTTGAATGACTATCTATAGTCCATGTGGGTGAATTAGAAGAGAAATATAGAGACAAATGATGAGGAATGACAGATAACAATCAAAAGAGGAGGCTTAGGAGGAAATGTGATAATACTAGGCCATCAGGTGAGGAATATGACAAATTCGACTTTTAAGTATGAAGGGGCAGAGGAGAGGAAGGAAGGGAGAGGTAGCAAGAGAGAGAAGAGGGAAAGGAATGGGAGAACAGGATACAAGAAGGAAAGAGAAGGAGAAGAAAGAGAAAAAGATACTATGTCTTTCCTAGGCCACACAGCTGGTGGGTGAGACCATGGAAATTTAAGCCTAATTTTTTTGCTGATATTCAAACTGGTTAAGCCATTTTCTTAACCAGGAGCCAAGCTACCTCCTTTTAAATGTTGCCTTCAATGAAGGGTGAAGATTATGTAAGTTTTTCAAACTATGCATTTCGCCATTTATTGCACCAATAATTCTTGAGCATTTACTACGTCCCAGGCTACCCAGGTAAGTTCAGCCTGGTGCTCATGGACTAATAGGGATGCCTCCATTAGGTGCTAGAATGTTATTCAGCCTTCTCTAGTTTGTGCACATGCAAAAGGGCAGAAAAACATCCAGATATGATGTTCCTCCAAACCCATGTGTTTATTTGATTCTTCTCAGACAACTAGAATTGTGACTAGGATCTTGGGAGACAATATCTAGAGCTAAGAATATCCCAAGCAAGAAGAGTTGGGGACATGAAACAAGAGCTGACTGATGGAGAATAAGTCATGCCATTGGCTATTTTCTGTACTGCAGGAATACACAGACTCATGATGCACAACATTTCATTAAAATGCAGTCAAACTTGTTCTGGCAGCTGGGGGAGAAATTGATAACCATATGATAATAATCCCTTAGTGCTAAATGGTTCCTTACAGATGAAAAAATGCTTTTTTCCTACACTGTTTTATTTGAATTTCACCATAGGCAAAGTAGGGCTCATCATGCCCATTTTGTATAATCTGAATATGTTTAAATTCAATCATTATTTGAATTCTATCCTTTGCATATTCAAAATGAGCGTGCAATCATGTTTTTCCCCCCAGGCTTAAGCCAAGCCTTTGACTGGAGGCTGTATTTAAAACCCAAACAAACAAACAAACAAAATAAAACAAAAATTCTTCTTTGTCTCATTTCTCTCTTTTTCTGACTACATACAACTCTGCCATGATTTTTATCCAACGACTAGTTGCTTTCATTTTTCCTTCCACCTCAATTGTGTAAAGCTTCCAGTGTTTTAAAACACTGCAAAATTACAGAAACCAATCGTCTTTATCTACTCCTTTTTGAAGGGTTCTCATTAATTGAGATAGAGGCTCTGTGGGAAGCACTGATTATAAAGAGATTAATAGTCCTGGTTCAAGGATCACAGAGACCTTCAATTTGGCAGATCAAAAACAGAGCCCTGGAAGCTTCAGCCTGAACCGAGGTTTGCCAAGGGACAGGAAGGAGATGGCTGCTTTACAATTTTTGTCTTTCCTTTCAGGTTCATCTCCTAGGGAAACTGCTTGCCATGGAAGGGATTTTGTCACTGGGTGGCAACAGGGCTATAAAATTCTGCATGGAGGGGGAGGGATTCTGCATGGACTGTCCTCTCTCCTGCTAACTTCCTGCAGGACCTGGTAAAGGGAACTTAATTTATGGAGGATCTTCCCTCCCTGACTCAGCTGCCAGCTGCACCAATCCTTGGCTTTCTCATTCACTCAACAGGGATAGAAATAGGACTTAGCCACTCAGGAGTTTCACTGAGAAGTGCCAAGAAAGCACTTCGCACACAGTCAGCCTCTTTAAATGGGTGGTGATTTTCCTTTTTAAACTAGTTTTCTTCAGTATTTAAGTTTCAGAACATTCCCCAAATTAAATTAACATGTGAGAGTTGGTGTGCTATGTTGGATGTGGTAGTGTCTTTTTTTCCCCTGTGAAATAGCTCTTTAATTTAAAGGTATATTTTGAGATTCATGATTCATTAGAATAAAAAATTGTTATTTGCTTTATGATAAAGAGCTGGGAGTTAAGAAATCTCTACAACCGTTTTTCCAGCAATAGTGTTCTCTGTAAACTGTGTTGGGTCATCTTAATGTCTTTGGGGATGATGAAACTTCAAGAGTGACTTCTATACTCATTATTGTAATCACATTTGTGAATGGCGTTATTGTTTATTATTTTCATCCCAAATAATTTGAGTTTCCCTTAAGATAATCTAAATCTACTTAATAAAGTTACCCTGTAAAACCAATCACAATGAAAAATCAAGAACAACGGTATACTTTGCATGTTCCAAATCATGAAGTGCAGAGCAAAATGGCATGGTATTGGCACCAAAATAGACTTGTAGACCAATAGTACAGAATAGAGGACACACAGGCAAACCCACATAAATACAGTTATCTCATATTAGATAAAAGTGCCCAAAACATATATTGGAGAAAGGATAGACTCTTCAACAAAAAGTGCTGGGAAAACTGGAAATCCATATGCAACAAAATGAAATTAAGCCCCTATATCTCACCATGCACAAAACTCAACTCAAAGTAGATTAAGGACCTAGGAATTAAACCATAGACCCTATTTCCAATAGAAGAAAAAGTAGTCCCTAATCTTCATCATGAAGATTAAGTCCAAACTTCCTTAATAAGACTCCTATAGAGCAAGAAATAAAATCAAGAATTAATAAATAGGATGGATTCAAACTAAAAAAGCTTCTTCTCAGCAAAAGAAACAAATTGGTGAGGTGAATAGAGAGCCTACTGAATGGGAGCAAATTTTTACCACCCACACATCATATCACTAATCTCTAGGATATATAAATAACTCAAAAATATTAACACCAAAAAACCAAATAACCCAATCAATAAATGAGTCAAGGAACTGAATAGACATTTTTCAGAATATAGTATACAATCAATCAACAAATATATGAAAAAATGGTCAACATTTCTAGCAATTAGAGAAATGCAAATCTAAACTACTCAAGATTTCATCTCACTCCATCAGAATGGTAGCTATTAGAATACAAACAATAGTAAGTGTTGGTTGGTGAGGATGTGGGGAAAAAGGCACACTCTTACATTGCTTGTGGGACAGCAAATTGGTGCAACCAATATGGAAAGCAGTATGGAAATTCCTTGGAAAACTTGGAATGGAACCACCATTTGATGCAGCTATCTCACTTCTTGATTTATACCCAAAGGACTTAAAAAGAGCATACTACAGGGACACAGCCACATCAATGTTTACAGCAGCACAATGCACAATAGCTAAATTATGGATCCAATCTAGATGCCCTTCAGTAGAAAAATGGATAAAGAAATTTTTGTATATTACACAATGTAATATTACTCAGCATTAAAAGAGAATAAAATCATAGCATTTGCAGGTAAATGGATGGAGTTGGAAAATATAATGCTAAGTGAAGTAAGCCAATCCCAGAAAACCAAATGCCAAATATCTTCTCTGATATAAGGATGATGATTCATAATGGGGTTGGGGTGGGGAGCATGGGAGGAGTAGAGGAGCTTTAGATAGGTCAAAGGGGAGAGAGGGGAAGGGGGCTCCTGGGGTAGGAAAGATGGTGGAATGCGATGGACATCATTACCCTAAGTACATGTATGAAAACACAAATTGTGTGACTTGTGTTCAACCAGAGACATGAAAAATTGTGCTCTATATGTATGCTATGAATTGAAATGCATTCTGCTGTCATATATAACAAATTAGAATTTTTTTTAAAAAAAAAAGCTGAATTAGAAATGTCCCTGGGTGGGGAAGAATGGTAAATGGGAATGGATCTAGTGGCCAGAGAGGGAGGGCATGTGCATGGCTGGCCTGTCAAATTGTATCATTCTTAAATATAAAATAATATTTGGACTGCATCTATAATTTCTAACTTATGTCTGTACTGGTTAGGACGGTGTTCCACTATAAGAGAAATCCTTAAATGAGAGTTACTTGGACAAGGTAGCAGCTTATTTCTTTTTCAAAGACTTCTAACTTTGAGTTGGAGTCCAGGATTCTTCTGCTGTGTTTCTTGTCTCATGGGTGGGCTCTGTTCCCATACCATCTCCAAGCTCTACCAATTCCAGCAGCAGATGTGGAGAGGACAAAGTGGGATGCAGTTTCCTGTAGGGACACATCTCAGTGGTTGTGCCCATGCTTCTCCTTGTGTCTCCTTGGCTGGAGCTTCGACACATGGGCACAGGGGTGGAGGAAGCTCGGCATTCTTGGAGAGCAATATGGGTAGAGAGCAAAGAAGTCTGCATTCCAGGAAGTTAGAGCCTAACTAAAAGTACTCTCTGTTCCTATGGGAGATGGGAGAGTGGTTTTTGGAGGGCACCTATCCAATTCTGCTGTGCCCCAATTTCTATTAAACCTTAGGTCAAACAAATGAAAGCCTACAGTGGGTGCTCTTTGGCATTAGTGATGATGGATGCCGTAACACATTTTCACAAACATGGCGGTTTGGAATAACACAGATCATCTTTCTTACAGTTTTGGACCTCGAAAGCCCAATATATGTATTACAGGACTAACATAGGTATCACTGGGGCTGTGCTCCTTCTGAGTTCTAGGACAAAATCTGCCTTCCTGCCTTTCCCAGCTTCTGGAGGCCACCTGCATTCCTTGACTCATGGCCCCATCTTCTATGTTCAGAGTCATCTGTGCTATATAATTAAAGTTCTCTCTGCCTCAGACCCCCCTGCCTCCTTCTTACAGGCTCCCTGAGATGACACTGGTCTCACCTGGGTAACCCAAGATTGTCTTCCCCTCTCAAGATCCTTAATTGAGTCATATCAGCAAAGCTCCTTTTGCCATATAAGGTAATATTGTCACAAGATTTGGGGACAGACTGTTGGCCTTCTGAGAAATCATTACTCTGCTTACTGGTTATGGTTTTGGTCTGGAATTTCCCCCATATACTGAGGTAGAACTTTCAGGCAATGGTTGGATCATGGGGTCTCTGAACTCATCAGTGAATTAATCCATCAAATGGCTGAATGGACTATTGGGAAGTGGACCTAGTTGGAGAAAGTAGGTCACTGGGGGCTTGCACTAGAAGGGCCTATCTTTTCCCCATCCCCGGCTTCCTTGCTGCCATGAGCACAGCAGCTCTCCTCCACTACCCCCTTCTGCCATGATAATCTTCTGCCTACTTCATGCCCAGAGTGATGGAGCCATCTGACCATGGGCTGAGACCTCTGATATGCTGAGCCAAAGCAAATTTTTCCTCCTCTAAGTTGTTTGTGTCAGGTGTTTTGGTCAGAGCAAGAAAGAGCTGACTAACAAACTACAACATTCTCCTTGTACCAAAGACCCAAACTTAAGATCCATAATATTTCATAAAATTTTATTATTGATTCTTCACATGTCAATCATTGAATTATGCTAATAAGTCAACTCCAAGGTTTGAGTTTCCTTCAAAATTAGTTCAGATATTTAGCCCTCTGTTTCATTAACTGGAAAGGCTTGTGAGCAGTGGACTTACTCTCTTACTGTTGTTGAAATGTCATGTCATGCTTGTACTTTAGCGTTTGCTGGGGCTCTCAGTGGGTCTGTACACTGTGGGTCACTTCTTCCTTTGCAGCCAAGGAACAAACCTTGCTTTCCTCTGCTTTGAATTTCCTCCTTCAGCCTTTCTCATTGCCCTGATCTTGCTCTTGTGGATAGAATGCACTGCTCTCACAGCAGTCGTTGCTTGGCCCAGACACGTGTCAAGCTGAAGTCTAATTGTGACTGTGTGTAGTCAGTTTTTTCTCCAGTTGTGTGTGATTCAGTCCATCTTCTCTCTTTCTCTCTCTCTCCATCCCCCTCTCTATGTACACATATGGATAGATGAATCACTTGTTCTAGTGACTACTATCTGGACTGGGCTGGAGGTTTAACATCGATCACAGCTAGTAGTCAAAAAAGTGACTTCTGGTCATTTCTATTGGGATTTCTTCTGATGACATTTTAATAATAGAGAGTTTATATTTTGGTCTGTTTTAAAGAAAGGGCTTTCTGTATATATGGCAATAGTTTCCACTTGATTGAGAATTTCTTCGTTATTCTTTATTCAGCTTTTGATAAAAGCTAGGGATTTTCTTTTTCTTTTGGAATTTAACAGCTCTTTCTAAATTACCCACTGCCAATCTTCCCCTTTGCTTATTGCATTTAATAGCTCACAGAACAACTGCCTGCCTGTGACAGAGGTGTCTTTCCCTCATCCTCTGGGTACCTGGTAGTATGTTGGGTAGTGCTGGTCCAATGGCCCTTGGGATCTGAGGACTTTGGGTCCTCCTGGAAGTGCACTGTTCCTGACTCAGTGCTTTTTGAGCAAACACAGGGGTGGATAAAGGCAGGGTATGTTTTTGAATAGTTGATAAGCTTTTAATGAGGGCATTATTCTTTCTGTAATTTGTTAATTGAAATGGCCACCTATTGTCTTCTAGCATAGGGATCTGGGAACCAGGGGGACCACTGTAGACAAACAATGTGCCTCAGAGTTTCTTTCATTTAGGGTTTAGCCAAAATGAAGTGATGGTGGCTGAAAGCCGAGCCCAATTCTAGTAAATTCCCAATTAAACGCCTAAAGTCTCTCTGGTAAGGAAGTGGCACATGAACAAATCCATGTAAAAAGATTTCCAATTATCTACAATGGTTAAAAATGAGATATTCTGTTTTAAGTTAGTTTTCTTATTACAGTGTTATTATTAAGTTAGCTTTCTCATTAACAGAGGGTTATGAATTCTATGTAGTATTTTCCAGTTTTCATTTGATAATTTTTATTTTTGGCTCTGATTATAAAAGGCAATCAAAGCCCATTATAGAAAATGTTGGGGGAAAAAAATAAAAGAATAATATAAGAGAAAAAATATCTGCACTGCTCAGAAAATATCACTGTTAATTTCTTGGTAAATTTATATATGTGTATATATAAATTTTAAATATGTATAGATGTACATACACATACCTTTTAAATTCTTTGTGTATATATTATTGAGATTATATTGTATTTTGGGCTCTCATTTCATTTTATTCAGCATTATATCAGAATGATTTCCATACCACTAAATAGTTTTTGAAAACACTCTTTCCCGTGGTTGGTTGATGCATCACCTGGACACAGAAGCAGTGTTTGAGCAGCCTTCTCCTGACCTCCCAGCTGGATGTCCTTGCATCACAGGTCACTCTGTTTTCCCTTCTCCTAGTTTAACAGAAAGAGATTCCTAAGCAAGTAGTTAAGGCTTGAGACAATCTTAAGACATTTGAAAAAAATAACATTTATTTTTCCAGAAAAACACTGCCCATTTTCATTAGCATTATCAGTACATGGGCATTAGTATGGCATTAAGCTGTTGCCATTGCTAATCAGTTATTTTATTTTAAAAAGGTGGCCAACTTGATTACTAATGCTGTAAGCTCCTATGATTTAAAATAGGTGTCCTCTAAGGTGGTGTGAGTCAGGAGGCATGTTCTGTTTCCAGAAATCTGAAAGCCACGCATCACATTGGTCAGAATAATGCGGTTACGTGTTAGGAGAGCCCAGAAGGAGCAGCTACTTATTGCATTATAACATATGGCTTTTTTTAAAAAAAAAAAAGAACAATGATCCTTGTTTCTATGTTTTTAATTTATCCAAAGAAACATAAAACAGGACAGAGAATATCTTTCTGTTTATGTGGCCCTCCCATGGCCTCCATTCTGCCTGTTGTGGTGAGCCGTTCCTGCGGACTGTGGTCGCCATTACATGATGGCGCTGGCTCCGTTGTGGTCTGTGAAGGACAACTCCATATCAAAGAGAGTTGGCGTGTTCCCAGCTCCTTATCAGAGAAAGTTGGCGTGTCATTTTCTAGCACCCTGTGAGAAGGGTACACGTGGCAGCTTTGCATTGGGGTTCGAGGTGCTTTATTAAGGCTTGGAGGGGCATCCAATTATTATTCCGGGTAGTAGAAGAATCATTAGAAGAATATCAAGGGCCTGAATAAACTGCTGAAAGAAGATTCCTGAGTCGCGTCTTCCTTGCGGGCAAGGGGGTCGTGACAGCCTGTAAGCACCTGCTTCTGCAGAAGCATGCTCAGAAAGGTTGAATATTTGTTTCTTCTTCTTAACATTGCACACAAAGTCTACATCCGCTCAAAACATAGAACCCAGGTCATCTGGATTTTATTAGGGCTTTGTGGCATCTAATAAAATTGAACATCAGAATTTTTACAGTTATCTTTTCCTTATTCATGAAAGAGTAAGAGACTCGTTTTCCAAATTAATTTATGTGACTTCCTTAAGGCAAGGGCCCAGAGTGATTTTGCTCATCATTATATGGGCTTGCTCATAGATTCTGCTCAAAATATGCCTGGTCTATAGAGAAAAGCCCATATTCTTTTGTCATCGATGACAGAATGCCATATCTCCAAAACTGCAGGAAAAATATAGACCCTCAAATGACAAAAATAATGTATATAGCAGTCACAAATATTATAATAGCTATCATAAATATGTTTCCTTTGCTTAATTAGGTCAAGAAGAACATAAAGATGAGAGAAAGAAAAGTATAAAAAATTCAAATGGATCTTTTAGGAATGAAAACTATAATAGCTGAGTTGACAAGTACATTGGATAGGAAGAGCAACAGGTTAGACACTACAGTAAAAAATCAGAAGCAAAGAGACAAAAAAGACTGAAACAAATAATGGTAATGCACCTCATTGACCTGAGGAACAATAACAAGTGGTCTAGTTTTATGTATGACTGGACATGTGTAATATGTGCAAGGTGTACCAATAAAGTCCCAGAAGTATAGGAAGGAAGAGGGAGAAAATAGTTGATAATTTTCCAAATTTGACAAAAACTATAACCCTAATGATCCAAGAAGCTCAAAAAAATCCTAAGCAAATCTTAAAAATCCTATACCTCCAGACATGGTGGTGCATGCTTGAAATCCCTGTGGCTCAGGAAGCTGAGGCAAGAGGATAACAAGTTCGGGGCTGGGGATGTGGCTCAAGCGGTAGCGCGCTCGCCTAGCATGCATGCGGCCCGGGTTCGATCCTCAGCAGCACCACATACCAACAAAGATGTTGTGTCCGCAGAAAACTAAGAAAGAATAAATAAATGTTAAAAAATTCTCTCTCTCTCTCTGTCCCCCCCTCTCTCACTCTCTCTTAAAAAAAAAAAAAAGAGGATAACAAGTTCAAAGCCAGCCTCAGCAATTTAGTGAGGCCCTAAGCCACTCAGCAAGACCTTTTTTCAAAATAAAAAGATAAAAAGGGCTGGAGATGTAGCTCCATGGTTAAACGACTCCTGGGTTCAATCCCTGGTGAAAAAAAAAATTCCATACTAAGACAAATAATAACCAAACACTGAAAACTAGTAACAAAGAAAAAATCTAAAAAGCAATCAGAGATAAAAAGACACTACAGAGGGATTAAGTTAACAAAGATAAGTATGACAGCAATACATCATAAAAACCATGTAAGTCAGAACACAATATTACAACACCTTTAAAGTACAGAAAAAAATTAGAAAAAGAAAACCTGTCAAGAATTTTTCACCTACATTTTCAATTCTGAATATATGTTTCAGAAATGCAGGCAAAATAAAAGGCTTTTTCAGACAAATGAAAACTAAGAGAACTCATTTTGAGCAGAATTACAAAAAACATTTTTTTAATAAAACTTGTTAAACAGAAAAGAAATCGTGTTAATGGAAATCTGCACGTATACCAAGGAATAAAGAGCTCCAGAAACAGCAGATACAGAGGGGAACACAAATACCTAGAGGAGAGGAACCCGACTGAACTCTTGTAAGGATCTCACAGATACTTAAAGGGGTATGCGATTATGAAAAGGTAAACTACAATAAGTTAAAGAAATATATGTTGGGGCTGGGAGGATACACAGTGGTAGAGTGCTTTGTCTAGCATGCATGAGGCCCTGCATTCAACCTCTGCACTGCAAGAAAAAACAAACACACAAAAAAATATATATGGAGGGGCTGAGGATGTGGCTCAAGTGGTAGCACACTCGCCTGGCATGCGTGCGGCCCGGGTTCGATCCTCAGCACCACATACAAACAAACATGTAGTGTCTGCTGAAAACTAAAAAAATAAATATTAAAAATTTCTCTCTCTCTCTCTCTCTCTCTCTCTCGCTCTCAAAAAATTATAAAATATATATGGAAAACCTGGGTTCGATCCTCAGCACCATATAAAAAATAAAATAAAGGTATTGTGTCCATCTACAACTAAAAAATAAAAGTTTTGGGGAGCTGGGGATGTGGCTTAAGTGGTAGCACGCTCACCTGGCATGCGTGCAGCCCGGGTTCAATCCTCAGCACCACATACAAACAAAGATGTCGTGTCTGCTGAAAGATAAGAAGTGTGTATAAATATTAAAATTCTCTCTCTCTCTCTCTCTCTCTCTCTCTCTCTCTCTCTCTCTCTTTCTTAAAAAAGTAAATAAATATTTTCATAAAAGAATAATATGTTAGACTTAAATTTAACCATATCAATAATTACCTTAAATGAAAATGCTATAAATATTATAATTAAAAGGAAGAAACTGTCAGATCAAATTGAGGCGGGGGGGGGAAGGCAAGATCCAGCTATATGTTCTTTACAAGAAATATGCTTCAAATCTGAAGACTCAATTACAAAGAAGCTGAAATAGCTATATTATTATCACACAAAGTAGACTAAAACAGAAAATATAACCTCATAGAATAAAAAGGGAAGAATAGGCAAACCTACAAGCATAATTGGAGATATCAACAATCCTTTCTCAGTAATTGTTGAAATGGACCCCCCCTTACATACAAAAGCAGTTAAGACATAAAAGACTTGAGCAATCCTACAACCCAACTTATTTAATTGAATTTTTACACAATAGAAAATGTTTCATATTTTTCAAGTGAATACTAAACATTTACCAAACAGACCATATTGGAAACATTTACCACAGACTTATTGGAAAATAAGTCCCTACATATATGAAGTAATTAAAGCCATGTAGAGTATTCTTTGTCTACAATGTAATTAAACTCAATA
The DNA here is from genome assembly GCF_052094955.1 of Ictidomys tridecemlineatus. Lineage (NCBI taxonomy): Eukaryota > Metazoa > Chordata > Mammalia > Rodentia > Sciuridae > Ictidomys > Ictidomys tridecemlineatus. Next base: position 201,712 of record NW_027523079.1, on the reverse strand, counting down.
ACAGAAATCTAAGTGGAAAATCCCCAAGTATTTGGAAATGAAGCAACATGCTTCTTGATGACATATGAGCCAAGGAATCCATCAAGAGAGAAATTAGAAAATATTTTAATTGGATAATAATAAATTATAACATATCAAAATCTATAGGAAGCAGCTAAGCTTTAAAGGAAAGTAAGAGCATTATATATATTTACAGTAAAAAAAAATAAAAATCTCAAATTGGTATTCTAGAATTTTACCTTAAGAAACTAGAAAACAAAAGACAAAATACATCCAATATAAGGTAAAAAACAAAGCAAAAATAAAGGTGAACAAAATAAACTAGTTAGAAAAGACAGAAATTAGGGAAATCAATTACTGAAAAGCTAATTCACTGAGAAGACAATATTAGAAAAACTTGTAGCTAGAATGAATGTGAAAAAAAGATAAAAGATTCATTTATGAACATCAGGAATGGAAGAGGGAGCATCACTACAGTTTGTACAGATATTCAAGAAATAATAAGGGCATATTCTAAATAAGTTGATGCCAACAAATTCAATGCCTCAATGAAATGGAAAAATAATAATTTTGAAAGACTGATGACTAATCAAGAAGAAATAGCTTGAATATTCATTATAATTATTGAAGAATTTTAATTTCTGGTTAGTAATCAAACCACAAAGGAAACTCTAAGCCAGATGACTTCATTAGTGAGTAATAATCATTACAATTGGAGCAACAAAATAATATAAACTCTACCTAAAAAGTAGAAGAGTGAATACTTTTCAATTCATTCTATGAGGCCAGCATTACCCTGTTTTCAAAATAAAGACAAAGATATTATAAGTAAAGAAAACTTCAGAACAATATCATTCATGAACACAGATTTTTAGAAATCCCTAACCAAATATTAGCAAATTTTAGCAAATCAAATTCAACAATATATTAAGGAACTACATTATGCTCAAATGGGATCTATTCTAGGAATGCTGCACGATTAGTTTAACATTCAAGAATAAACATTATTAATTTACCATATTACTTACCAGAAAAAAAGAAAATCATTTGATCATCTCAAGAGATGTAGAAAATCCCATGATAAAAATCAACACCTATTCATGATAAAATTTCTCAGCAAACTCAGAATAGAAAGGAACTTCTTCAATCTGATAAAGAATACTTAAGAAAACCTATAATTAATGTCATATTGAACAGTAAAGGCTGAATGTTTTCTCCAATATCAGGAATAAGAGCAATATGTCTGTAGTTACAACTTCTAGTAATTATTGTATCAAAGGGTCCAATCCATGAAGTGAGGCAGGACAAATAAATAAAAATTTTCCATAATAGAAAGTAAGAAGTAAAATTATCTTTATTCACAAACAACATGCTCATTTATGTGGAAAATCCAAATGAATCTTTTTTAAAGCTACTAGAAGTAAAAAGGATGTTTAACAAGGTCACAGGATAAAAAGTCAGTATAAAAATATCAATTGTTTATCATTACTACTGCCACCAATCAACTAAAAGCAGAAATTTAAAACACTGTATCAGCCATTTTATTATTAAAAAAACATAAAATATGTAGAGATAAATTTGCCAAAATATATTTGAAAGTCCTAAACCTGAATATTCAAAATTACAAAATATTGCTTAAAAATTTTTAAGAAAACCTAAGTAAATGCAGACACATTCCATGTTCATAGACCAGAAGTTTTAATATTTTCCCTACATTAAAATTTAATTTAATGCAAGCCACGTTAAGATATCAACAAGTTTTTTTTAGGAAATTAATGAGCTAATTCTAAAACTGGTATAAAAAACAAAAAGCCTAGAATAGTCAAAACAATGTTAAAAGAAAACAAGATTAGAGGGTGTGAGTACTCACCATAAAGTCACCATAATAAAGACAGTGTGATATTGATGTAAGGAAAGACATAAATCCAAGGACCAGAAAATTATGATTCCAGAAGTATTGTTTGTGTATGTAAAGAATTCAGAGGCAGTTTAGATGTGTGGTTCTGGTTCAGGCTCACCTGAGGTTGCAGTCAAGATGTTGGTTGAGACTAAGCATTTGAATCCTTAAGTGCAGTTCGAGGAGCTACTCCCAAAATGGCTCACCTAAGTGTCTGGTAGGTAGATGTGAGCTACAGGAGGCTTTGTTTCCCTGCTAAAAAAAAACTCTCCATAGAGTAGTTTGAGTATCCAACTGGTTTCCCCCAGAGAAAGTGATTCAAGAGGGCAAGGTAGAAGCTAATGTTTTTATGATTTAGCATTGTAAATCTTACTCCTCCGTTTCTGCAAAATTATACACTATTGATTGCAATACAACCAAGGTTGTGGGAGATTACACAGGGGCATAAATATAGGTGTTCATTAGATGCCATCTTAAGATCTAGCTGCCAAGGTGCTAAGGTTATTCAAAAAATGAAATGATGCTGGAGCAATGGGGCATCCATGTAGAAAAAAAAAATGGCCCTCAACCTGTACCTCACATCATATATTAAATTTACCTAGAAATAAATCATAGACTTAAAGATATGAGCTAAAACTATAAAAATTATAAGAAAAACAAGAAAAATCTGCACAACTTCATTTAAGGCAAAAGATTTCTTAGCTAAGGGCTGTGGCTCTAGCTCAGTGGTAGAGCACTTACCTAGCACATGTGAGGCACTGGGTTCAATTCTCAGCACCACATAAAATAAATAAATAAATAGATAAATAAACAAACAAATAAAGTCATTAAAAAAAGATTTCTCTGCTAAAATCCAAACATCACAAACCAAAAAGGTAAATTATCCTCAATGGGCTTCACCAGAATTAAAACTTTACTCTTTAGAATGCAGAGTTGAGCTACTGAGGCTGCAGCAGGAGACTTGCAAATCTGAGGCTAAACTTGGCAAATTAGTGAGGCCTTCTCTCAGAATAAAAAATAGTGGTGATGAACCCCAATTCTAGCGACTGGGGAGACTAAGGCAGAAGGATCGAGATTACAAAGCCAGCCTCAGCAACTTAGTGAGGCCCTAAGCAACTCAGTGAGACCCTGTCTCTAAATAAAATATAAACAGAGCTGGGGATGTGGCTCAGGAGTTAAGCCTCTCTAGGTTTATTCCCTGGTTCCAAAAAAATAAAAAATAAATAAATAAAAAGAAGCTAGAAATGAGGTTCCATGGTCGAGAGCCCCCTGTATCTAGTACCAAGAAAAAAGAAAGAAAAAAAAGACAAGTCACAAACATAAGAAAAATACATAAAAACATAGACTTACTTATATCCTAAATATACAAAGAACTTTTCCATTTAATAATATAAAGCAAATGACCTTATAAAAGCAAATGAATATTTGAACAGACATTGCACTAAAAGAGATATATGAATTGTTAAAATAAGCAGATAAAAAGAAACCCCACACAGAGACTTGAAATTTAAAAAAAAAATAGTAAGATACCACAAGACACCTATTTGAATAACTAAAATACAAATGTTGGTGAATATGTGAAAATGATCAAAACTTCATATTCTACAATTGGGATGGTAAAATTCTCCAACCACTTCAGAAAAATAGTTGTACAGTTTCTTATAAAATTGAATGCATTTTCTGATATGACCTAGCAATCCCATTCCTAGATAATCATTCAAAAAAATGAAGTTTTATTCCCCACAGACTCACTTGAATATTCATAACATCTTAATTTAAATAGCCAAAACTGTGGGGAAAGCCCAAATATCTATAGACAAGGAAAAGTATAAACTTGCTATACAACCAGACAATGCAATATTAGCAATAAAAAGGAGTAAATTAATGACTTACAACAAAAGGGATGATTCTCAACAACATTATGCTAAGTGAACGAAATTAGGCACAGTTAAATATAAATATGTATCTATAGTGTTCAGAAAGCAGTCCATTGATTGCCTGGAACCCAAATGCATGGATGGGTTGGAGTGGGGGCTGAGAGTAGTTTGGGATACCACACAGATAACTTGTGTGTGTGTGTGTGTGTGTGTTACTAAGCATACATGACAACTTTTAAGGAGATGTACGTTGTATATAAATAATCATGTCAGTGGTATGTAAATCTGTCAAAACTCATCTAAATATTCACTTAAAATGGGTGCATTTTATTGCATGCAATCTGTACTTCGATGAAGTTCAGTTTAAAACAAAAAAAGAAAAGAAAAGAAAAAGGAGGCAGCTTTCCACTGAGCTTCAACCTGGACAGGCAATATTCTGGCACCTTTGTATCTTCATTTTCACCTACAGAGCCCTAGGTTTTCTGCTCGGAGACTGTCGGGGTGCCACAGAGCCCAAGAGGAACTCTAGTTAATACCTTCAGCCCGGTTGGACTCCGGACAGTGGAGCAGGTGAAGGTGGCGCGGGGTGAGTCCAGCGAACAGGCCGGGAAGGGCTGGAGGTAGGATGCGGAGCTCCCTCGTCGCCCCCGCGGGGTTGGGCGCCGGGAGCACCACCCGATCCCACCGCTAGGGGCCGCTGATTGTTCGGAGGCTGGAGGTCCAGAACACCCAACCAATATGCGTGCCCCTGACTATGCGCGGAGGCCGGATGGCCCTGGAGGTCGTGGATCCGCCCTTGGGTCCCCAATGCCTCAGCCTCGCACCTGCTCCTGCACTGAGCGCCACCGCGTGCCACTTCTGGAGGACTGGGGCGATGGACCACCCAGCAATGGGAGCGGGCAGGACCTGTCTGGCCAGAGCAGCCTACCGGGCGGGAAAGGAGAAGCCTCGGCCTCCTCTAAGGAGGCGGTCACCCGCCCAGGTGCGCCCGGATCTGCCCTCCTGCAAAGCCAGCTCGCTCAGGAGGTGCCGGGGGGCTCTGGCTCGTCCACTAGCCTCCTGTGCCTCATTGTAGCCTAGAGGTGCATCAGTGGACATCCTCTGGGAGACGCCGCCGATCCCAGATCTGCGGGCTCCGCAGCTCCCCGAGGGGCACTGACAGAGCCTAGCCCGATGCGGTCGGGTCCTGACGGTCCTCGGTTGGTGCTGCTTCATTGATCAAAGGCAACTGCCCACCTCTAAGTAAAATAGAATTCCTGGGAGTCACTGTCCAACCAGAAGGGGATGGGGACGACAGGGAAGCAGAAACTGTCTTGGAAGAGCTGTCGCCCTGCTTAACCCAGAGACAAACCCCCCCCCATCTTGTACATATCCTTCACTCACTCCCCACCTCCACCTTTCCAGCCCCCCACCTTCCCCTTGGACGTCTAATTGACTAATGTCTATGATTGCAACCAATTGTTTCTATGTAAACTTAATTAAAATATTTTTTTTCTGGAAGATTATTGTTTTGCAATCAGCTTACCAGCAGCTTAATCTTTAACAATCAGCAACTAAAAGCAAACGATGTTTGCATGTCCCCTGGCTTGTGTTGGATAACACAGAAAAGGGGCAGGAGCTGGTGGAGAACAGCAAGGAAAACTCCCCTCAGGTGGGAAAAAGGGAACTATCCTCGACTTTCCAGCTTTGAAGACTTTCCCAGATATCACTCTTGAGGAGAAACCAAAAAACTAAAACACTTTCTAGTCCTCTCAGCTGAATGCCTTGGGCTCAGTCCTACACAAGAGCTTAGGGACTGTGCAGCGTGGGACTTGGATACTGAGCTGCTCACACTGCTCCTGTTTTTGACTGGTCATTGATAGATCTTGCAAGTCTTAATGGGCTACGTTTTCCATATCTGTCACTCCTTTCTTGTGGAAAAATGCATCAGAGGAAATGTTCTATCATGTGCCTCTCCAGCTCCATGCAGGCTCTGGATGGCATGTAGCAATCTTGTTCTGGGAATCCTTGTGCCTTAAGAGAAGTTAAAGAGAAACTTGATGCTGTGTCAGAATGAGAGGGAAAAGACAAAGCTCAAAATTCCTAGAAGCCAAAGAGCAAAAATTATTTGTGTTCAAGGAATCCCCTTCCCGCTCCAGCAGTCCATCCTTACCGGGCAGAGTGGCCTCTTTTCTTTCATGGAAATTCCTGGACATCTAGTCCTCCAGAATGGCCATACCATTAAAACTTTTGCATTTCAGTCTTTCCTCACAGTTGGTTCAGATTCAAATGGTAGCCCTTAAAGATGTCATTAAACAGAGTACCACTATGTTTGCTTGTTATGAATACAGCTGTAAAAATAAATAACTAAATAAAAATAACTCACAAGAAGGGATTATAGGCTCTGCAGAAGGCAGTATATTGGAATACTGAGCCTTCAGTATGTAAGCAGTCAGTCATCTGCCTAGTAGATGGAATTAGGGCTGCCACTCATCAATTGAGAAGAGAACACACACACACACACACACACACACACACACACACAGCAAGCATTGACTAGAGAATAGAAAGAGCCTAGAGATGGAAAGTATCTTCATCTTCCTCTCCCCTATCTCTACACCCCCAGGCCAACTCTTGTTTTAAGAACTTATCATTTCTTACCTAGATTATTGTCAAAACTTCTGATCTTTCCTGTGCAGTTTCACCCCTCATCTGGACTTAGCAGCTCTGTCTTCAATGTGCTAATCTACTTTTGCTTTTGCTCCTGAGTTCTTGTGTGGCTCTCCATTGTCTTTAGTGTAGAATTCAAACTACACAGTATCCAGCTTCTTCCAAGCTCACTCTGGCCAACTGTCAGCTTCTGCAGTGGCATTTATTACTCAGCCTATCCCTAGGCCTTCTCATCTTCCCTAAGCATTTCTTGTGGAGTGTTTGGACTGTGGGGAATTGGGTCCCCAAGGATATAACCAGGACACAGCCCACATGTTATAAAATGCTACAAACTCTAGAGCTGGGCAATCCTGGGTAAATCCTAGTTCTTCTGCTTGTGGGCTCTATGATCTTGGGCAAATTAGTTAGACTCTGGGTCTTAGATTCCTTGTCTATAAAATGAGAATATTAATAGCTACCTTATGGAATTGTTCTGAGGATTAATGAGACAACTCACATTGCCTAATCCTTCCCCACCAATTCTCACTTTCCATATGCATTTTCCTGGTCTCTCTCCCAGTTAGTATGAAAGCTATCGAAGGCCCAAAGGCTTTTTTTTTCCCTCTCTGCATCTGTAAACTGGTGTTAATAGCACTTACCTCATAGGTCTTGAGCAGATTAAATGTTTCAAGGTACATGTAATCAGTTCACTGAAAAATTTTTCCAGTTCATTGAAGTATAATGACTTGGGTGGGGAGGCTCAAACAGGAAATAATTTCATTATTACCACACCTTTGTCTTTAATCCCAACATTTTTGTGGTTCTGGATGAATCTCAGGCAGCTTCTGTATATATTTCTGGTTGCTTTTAGATAATAAATTGCCCTGATCAATTTCATGAGTTTCAGGGAAGAAAATAAATTTTAGTATTTATGTTAACATATTGTATTAATATAATCAATTACGTTATAATTGTATGATTATGGTCATAATAATATTCATATTAATGTGAGGAAAACATTTTTAACTATTGCAGTTCTCTTTTTTATAGCTATTTATGTGGTCATAGTTGGTGTTTTTAACTTCATTCTCTATTATTCAATCTATATTCCCTTTGCTTCCAGCACACTAAATGTCATCACTGAAAGATATCTGTATTATTGGGCTGGGATTGTGGCTCAGCGGTAGAGCACTCGCCTAGCTTGGGCGGGACCCAGGTTCAATTCTCAGCACCACATAAAAATAAAGGCATTGTGTTGGGTCCATCTAAAAAAAAGGTATTCTCTCTCTCTCTCTCTCTCTCTCTCTCTCTCTCTCTCTCTCTCCCTCTCTTAAAAAAAGAAAGATATATGTATTACATGTTTTACTTACATGCCATTAACCTAGGCAGATATATTTTTTTTCTAAACCTGAAAAGAACAAAGTTGTGGGGCTAGAATGCAAAAATTTCCCTGATGGATCACTAAGAATGACAATGAGAGGAATCATTCTCATTTCAACCTTTTGATTTTCAGACCATGAATCCTGACTATGGGGGAAAAAAGCACTACATATTGATCATTGCTTCAAGACATACACAGCTTCCTGAAGTACATTGCTTCAGCTCTGTCCTATGTGAGTATTCAACTAGCATTGAAACTGTGTCACCAAGTGACCATTCCACCATTCTATTAGGCCATTTACTTCAGAGTAACCAGGTACATTATAAGACCTCTGAATTCTATGATCATGAGTACTTTGCCATATTTTATTTGCTGTTAAAGGATCCTTGATCAGAAGCCATGTTTAGTGAAATATTATATTAATAAGATATTCTGTAAGTTGGTGATCTAATTAGCAGTATGTGGACAAGGAAGGAAAAATCCATATTCAGATTAAGTGTCCCCTAGTGAGGAGAGGCTTGCCCCTTCATGATAAAAGTGTTCCAATGTAATCAGCCTGCTACCATATGACTGGCTATTCACCTTGGAGAATGGCGCCACATTGAAGGTTCAGTGTTGGTCTAAGCTGTTGGCAAGTTGGCCTTTAAGCAGTGATTGTAGACAGATCAGACTTCATGAATAGAAGCCCATATTACTAAGCCATGCACAATTTCTGTCCCTGAACTTATATAATGGAACTATGAGACACTGGACAAAGATAGAGATGGCTGATAAAGACAGTTGGGGAAAGAAATTTGCTATCTTAGTGCCCTGATTATGAAGATCATCCTCCACTAAGATTTCACTTCAGTGGACATTCATGAAGACACAAATATTTTCACTTTGTCTCAGCTCATCATGGTTCATTCACATACCTCTTCCCCAGATTTCCTTATTACCGATTTTCCAAATGTGTATTTCCCTCTAATACTATGAGTATCAAGTCAAACTTTCAGCCACAGCACACACACCCATTCAAAAACTTTTTTTAAGTATATATTTTTATCACTGGCTATCTGGCCTTCCAGGAAAAATGAGCAACTATGTGTATTGCTTAAAACTTCTAAACAAAGGGAGGATTTTCCAGCTATTTTTCTGGGTCCCCTCTGAGTGGCATAGTAGTACTGCAAATATTTTCCTTTAGGTCAACTGGGTCAGAGAGAATTTCTCATAGGGTCACATGACAGGGAAGAGGCAGTTTAGCAGGGTTAGGAGCCAAGGGAATCTGGGGCACTTGTTTATGCAATTTTTTTTTCACCTTTAAGGCCTGCTCAAGTTCTAACACATATGCATACCACTTCCACTTGATAGTAGAATATTGCTGTAAATAATATCCAGCTCATAATATGCAGCTCAGGTCACATGGTAACTTGGTAATCCAGAGTCAAACATTGAGTTTCTAGTAGACCCTCCCCAATGAAGCCAAAAAGGGAAAGTATTATCTGAAGAGAATGGCATAGTTTGATCCAAAATCCTAAAGGTTTGTTCTGTGATTCATCTTTAGCATCTGCTGAAGTTTCCATACACTTATTCATAGTCCTACACAGTACCAGACACCTGAAGCGCCATTGAACCTGAAAGCTTGGTTCAAGGAGCAGATAAGTTTGCACATTCTGGGTCCTACTCAAAACGTCCAGACATTTGAATTATTTGATATATTAAAGCTGCATGACCAAAGTAATTGAATGTTACTTTCCAAATCTAAAGAGGCTCACCAAACACTGCACCCCTTTCTTACTGTAGAGAAGTGAGAGGTAACAATTTGTCTTTCACCTTAGATGTGATACTTTAATGTACCTCAAATCTCTGGGCCTCAATAAATTTTACCCAAATTTCTATGGTACTTATTTCCAACCATCTGGATGCATGTGTCTTACCAAAGCCTCTGAAGTACTTGCTACTTGCTACCTACCTGGTCCATTCAGCATCATCTCATTCCTGTAGTAGATAAAGCCCTGAGGAAGGAAGATGAGGGCATATTGCTGGCCTTACCAGTTGGCGTAAGCTGAGTCTGGTGATCTTTCCTAACAGGCATAAAGAATAAGCATTTTGCCAGGTCAACACCTGAAAACCAGATGCCATTAGAGGTCTTAGATCCACAGGCTGGAAACCCAAGAGCACAGCCAGCAGCTGCTCAGTTTCTGTGAGGGCCTCAGTGTGGCAGGGCATATGGGTGTGTGCAGAAGAGGCAAAACCCACTCCTATGAGAAAGGCATTAACAACCAAATCTCCTTTTAGAGGTCCCACCTCCCATCACTTCAAATTACAATATGAGCTTTGAAGGGAATAAACCATAATCAAGCAATAGCAATGATTTTTGGAGACACTGGGGGAATAAGGTTTGAATAGAGAAATTGGAGGATCAGAGAAAGCCTTTCAAACTTTTTGAGCTCAGGCAGGCCAGCTACTAGAGCAGGATCCTAGAGAAGTCAATGGAAGTCCATTGTCTCTGCCTCTGAAATATGGACTGGGATTTCTGTGGGTCAAAAGGGCTGGAAGTTGCTACTACTTCTGGTAGTGGCATGGGGCAGAATAAGTACAACCTGGAACATGCTGGAAGTAATTGCTGCTTCTGCTAAATTTCTCTGCCTTCCACATAATTTAAAAATATATCTTTTTAGCCAACCCTAACCATGACAAGAAGATGATTCTGAAAAATATAGTTCTAGCTTACCCAAATTGACCCTATACAAAACCACCATACACCATTTATTAGCTGCTTGATATTGAGCAAATTATTTAATATCTATGAATCTTTCTCTTTCTATCACAGTTTGGCATTGTCTTGAGGGTCATTGTCCTGGGTTTCTGGATGATGTCCTATTGCAGAGGATCTCTTACTTATAGGTATAAGTAAGAGATTCTCTGCAACTGATGTGGGCAATACTCCTCCCACTGGCCACTTAAGACCATTTGGCCATGTAGCTTCTGTAAATCTTTCCCTAGTTAGGGTCACCTCTCTTTTCCAGGCCCTCTGGGGTAGTCTACATCTGGCCCATGGAAAATGCAAACATCTGCTGTACTAAGCTCTCAGGGGTGCGCTCACCCTGAAGGTAGTGATCTGGACTCACTATCAGAGCAGAAATCCTGCCACAGCCACTTGCCTTTAGATTATCTTTAGGCCTGAGTCCCTTTACCCCCAAACATATATCAATGATTCCAGTCGAAACTCTTTTCCCTCTGGAATACCCACCTTAAGTGTTATAGCAAGAAAGAATCAACACCCTTGGTTGGAGGGGGAAGAAAGTGACATCTCTCTACAGACAGTTCTTCAAGTGCACCTTTTAGCCTCAACCGTTAGCCTTCTGTCATTACATGAGGAGGCAGGTAATGAGCTGTTGACCACCCACTTTACAAGTCTGAACAAATAGTCTTGCATCTTGATTTAGAATGTAGGGTTGCTTGAGAATAATTCATACCCCATTTTCTTTTTCCAATCTTTAATCCCTCTCTCAAAATTTTAAGATGGGAGGAGTTCCATTTGTCAACAAAAATAACAACTCTGCTCTAAGGAATAAAAAAATGATTTATTCAGAGCCAAATATGAGTAACCATGGGCTGGGAACAGATTCAAGTTCTCTGGAATGACATGGTTCTCCTGTGGAAGAAGTTAAATGGGCTTTTACAGTCACAGAAGAAAGTAGATGGGGACTACAAACAGATGGATAAATCTCTTCTAGAAGATTCAGGTGTTGTCTTTCATAAACTGAGGAAATCTTTTACAAGATTCAGATGTTATAACATTTTTATCAAGCTTATTATTCATTCCAAAAGTTTTATTTCATAGTCACAAGAATGCTAGGTCAGATACACAGGTCAATAATAAAAAGCTATTAAAGAGATTAAAGATAGCCCAAGATAACTTGGCTCTTTATCTGCAACATTCTCTCCACTCAAGATATGTTAGATGTCCAAGATCAAACAGTCTTCAGGCTCTTTGGAGATCTTTAGTTCACATGTTTAATATATGGTTACCTCGCATGGTACTTGAGACATGGTAGACATTCATTAATAGCAGTGATGATGGTACATTGCCAATCACCCAGCATGTAGGTCAATCCAACTTTTGAAAATACATAATCGTTTTCAAAAGTTGAACTCCCCTTCCAGAGTTAGTACCCTCATTAATGGTTTAAAAAGCAGTCAACTGGGCTTTCTTTTACCTATTCTACAAGGCTATTCCAAATACATGAATAGCCATCTGGGTCCAATAGCTGCTGTGCCCATGTTCACTGCAGAACCACACTTAGTGACAAACCACAAGCTTAAGGATATCGGGATCCAGTTTAGCTACTTGCCCTGGGGGGAAGAGAGAAATGAGTCCTCTCTACCCTGTAATGGAGTCCCATCTTAGCCCCAGCAGGTTGAGCAGGAATGTACAGTTATGTGCTGGACTGTGTGCAGCCTGTGTGCCCTGGTCTAGCCATCTGTCTTGATTAATCATCTCTGTGCTGAAATAGTTTGATGATACAAGTATCATCCTTGATTGTAGATATGGAAATACGAAAATCCACAAATACCCCAAACACCAGCAGCATACAGGCATGTACAATTATATCATTACCCCCAAGGTACATATGCAGTTTACTCCTTTTTTAAAGTATTTTTCTAGTTGTAGATGGACACAATATTTTATTTATTTATTTTTATGTGGTGCTGAGGATCAAACCCAGTGCCTCACACTTAAGAGGCAGGCTCTCTACCACTGAGCTACAGTCCCAGCCTCTGCAGTTATATTCTTTAAGTTTAAAAGTAGAAACAACATGAACTTGGAAAGCATGAACTGAACTGATATATGGAGAGACAAAACCTTAGGGAAGGCTCTATCTGCTCCAAGTCTTCTCTATGGCATCTCTCTTAGTCTTTCTTTCTTTCTTTTTAAAAATTCATTTATTTGTATGTTGTGCTGAGAATCAACCCAGTGCTTCACACATGCTAGGAAAGCGCTCTACCACTGGACCACAGCCTCAGCCCCTCTCTCTTAGTCTGATGTCTTCAATTCTTTTCAGGTATCACAATTGACAATGGAATGGAATAAAGGGGACACAGGTACACTCAGTGTCAAACAAACAGGTCCCTCAGATCAGGAAAACAATGCAGTCTCATTTTCCAAATTGTGAAATGTGCATATTGAGAAAGCTTAAAAAAAAAAAACACTTTAGCAGGGATTGGCAAAATTGTTCTATAAAGGCTCAGATAATTATTTAGGTTTTGCGGGGAGGGGGGACATATGGTCTCTCTTAAAAAATTCAACTCTGGGTCTAGGGATGTGGCTCAAGCCGTAGTGCGCTCGCCTGGCATGCGTGCAGCCCAGGTTCGATCCTCAGCACCACGTACAAACAAAGATGTTGTGTCCCTCGAAAAACTAAAAAAATAAATATTTAAAAAATCTCTCTCTCTCTCTCTCTCTCTCTCTCTCTCTCTCTCTCTCTCTCTCTCTCTGTCTGTCTCTCCCTCCCTCCCTCTCCTCTCTCTTTAAAAAAAATCAACTCTGTTATAGCACAAAAGTGGCCAATAATAAGTAGGCAATAATAAGCAAATAAACATGGTTCTGTTGCAATAAAACTTTATTAACAAGAAAAGGTGACCAAGGAGTTTCATTTACAGACTCCTGTAGCAGACTGTAAGAACCTAAAAGCAATCAAGGCTGGCTTCACAGCTTTCAGGGGTTGACAGGGGCTCCATTCCGTTTCCTCCAGAAAAGGCAAAAATCAATTCTCTTTGTAATGGCATTAGTTTTGTTTTATTGTGTCCTGTGCTCTGGTGTTTGGAAGTTGTGGTAAAGTGATACAGTACTGGGCTTAAACCCAGGGGCACTTGACCCCTTTTATATCCACACCCCTTTTTACTTTTTATTTTGAGACAGAGTCTTGCTAAATTGCCTGGGCTGACCTCAAATTTGTAATCCTCCCGATTCAGCTTCCCCAGTCACTGGGATTACATGTGTGCCCACTGCACCTGGATGCTTCTTCCCTCTTTCTGTGTGTATATCTCTAAATGTTTCCATTTTACTTCTGTCCTCTTGCACTCAAGCCATAAAAGTGTCCAGACTCTTTCACGTTAATAATTCTCCTCCTCCTTCTTTCTCTTCTTCTTCACCCCTACCTCCTCCTCCTCTTTTTCTTCCTTTGTTCTGGAGATTGAACCCAGGGGTGCTTAACCACTGAGAGACATCCCCAGGCTATTTATATTTTATTCAAAGACAGGGTCTCAGGAAGTTGCTTAGGGTCTTGCTAAATGTTGAGGCTGGCTTTGAACTTAGATCTTCCTGCCTCAGTTTTCTGAGCTACTGGGATTACAGGTGTGCACCACAGCACCTAGCTTCACATTCATTCTTGCTAACTACTTTCCAGGTCCCTCATCAGTTCTGGGGTAAAAAGTGATGAGCAGTAATGAAAAGATCACTTGTCTGCGTGGGTCACTGGGCAGAACAAGCCAGCAGTCTGCTGCGTAACTTTGGGAAAATTATCTAAGCTCTCCAAGCCACCCTTTCCTTATCAAATAAATGAGCGAGTTAACTAACTGGCCCCTGAAATCCCTTCCAGCTGTGAGCTTGTGATTTTAGGAAGCTACAGCATAAACTCTGTGCAACTGTCTGGGGCCTTTAATTAAGATGTCACTCACAGACCTTAAGGAAACTGCCAGGAGACAACAGAAATCCACTACATGATCTGTAACTAGCAACCTTCCTAAGGCCTTCACAGCTGAGGGGCAGAGGGTGTCTGTGAACTCAGAGGATGTGAGACTAAGCACACTAAAGGGAGATGAGGAAGACAATCCATGGAAACCAATTTACATTCTAGGCTCTCATTATACAGCTACAAAATGCACACAAATATTGACTTAGTTGGAAACAAGATCCCAGGGAGCTACTATTGGAAAGTGGGACAACTTCTCCATCAGATCCTCTCATGTGGGGCTTTTCTGGCCATGCAAAGGATACCCTTCAAAGCCCTTCAGATAAATATATGAATAGGTTTGGAGGAAATGTGGCTTTGAGGAGCTAATAAAATAAACTACCAGATCGCAGCATGTGTCAAAGGAAAGCAGTCTCCTCTGAGCAGGGATGAGGGAGGCCAGGGAAGGTAGGAGAATGAGGTTGGCTGGTGCAGAGGTGGGCACTGGTTGGCTTATGATGAGCAGGGGCCTGGAGCTCTGTCCCTACCTCCTAGACACAGTCTTGAGGGTGAGGAGGGAATGGAGGAGCCCACATCCTGGCCTCCAGAAGAGCAGGCTTTTATTGCCTGACTCTGCTAAAGTTATCTCACTTGTAGTCTAAATAATTAACTTACCCACCCCTAAAGGAGCATTCAGAGAAAAACAGAACCCACCCCTGCCCTCAAGTTCAAGTTTCCACAGCACCCAGGGCAGGCCAGGAGGCTGGGAAACCATCCCAAGCTGCAAACGTGGCCTGACTTTAGAGGTTCACTGGGGTTAGTGACCTTTTGAAAAAGGCCAAGAGTTGCTTTTTGTATTTGAGCTAAAGTTGTTTGCAGTTTTGAAGCTTTTTTTTAAAACCAAATGACACAAACAACAAAAACATAGAATGTGCAACATACTGTTCTCAATCTGATGGAGAAGGTATCCCACTTTTGTGGTCTACAAAGCCTAAAATATTTACTCTCCAACTCTTTCCAGGAATAGTATGTCAACCTTTACTCTCTCCTCCAGGTCCTTTCCCAGCCTTGAAGGAGGCAAGAATGGCTCTGATCAGCTCACTGACAACCCCACCTGAGAGCCCACTCTATGCAGAGATTATAGTTGTCAGAGCACTGATATTTACAGTCCAGCAAGAATCTGACACCATTGTTCACCCTGTTAACAAAAAAGAAAGAAAAAAGAAAAAATACATTAGGGTGGGGTGAGGGAGACATCAGTCTTGATTCTACTGTATAAAGAGGTAGGCAGAGAGGGAGGAACTGAAACTAGTCCCAAATCATCTTATTTGCCTTCTTGAGGATCAGAAAGTGGCATCATCCCAGTTGGTTTCTGATGACACCCTACCCCTAAAGCCCTGGTGATCCCCACCATCACAGAGGCTGCATCCAAGCTATCATATGATGCCAGCTGATCCTCAGCCCTAGACAACACCTCCAGCCTACCATCTCAGCAGGTGAATTTGAAGTGACAGGACTTTGGCCAGCCTTACACTCCTCCCAGACTTTCTCCTAGAACCAGAACCTCTGAGAGCGTCATAGGCTAAAGACCACAAAAGAGACGGGTCAGAGCAGGCAATGGGGATGCCAACCGAGCACACCCACTGCAAGTGGGCTGAGTGACGTCTGTGTTATCATGGAGCTTATTTGGAGTTTGGGGGGCTTAGGGCAGAGTAGAGACAAAGTGACTCTACATCCTGGTGTGTGAAGATTCTGGGTTATTGCAGATAGGAGAACTGTAAACTTGGTCAAAGTGTCTAGCAGGTTCCAAGAAAAATGTTGCTACTGTCCAGCCAATGCTTTACAGGGTCAGGTGTAATAAGGAAGGTCCAGGTTGGAATCTCAAGGTCCATACTAGTGAAAGGCTGCAGTCTTAGAGATTTGAGAGACCAGGCTGTGAGCTCATGGGATAATTATCTCAACCTCTGCACTCTGGGGCTCAGTTTCTCTTCTCTCTCTCTCTCTCTCTCTCTCTCTCTCTCTCTCTCTCTCTCTCTCTCTCTCTCTCTCTCTCGGTAATGCTGGGGATCAAACCCAGACCTCTCATATATGCTAGGCAAGTACTCTACTATTGAGTTACACCCACAGCTCTTTTTATTTTGAGGCAAGGACTTGCTAAATTTTCCAGGCTGTCCTCAAACTTGTGATCCTCCTTCCTCAGTCCCAGAGTTGCTGGGATTAGGTGTGCTCCACCACATTCAGCTTTCTTATCTGTTACAATAAACAAATGAACAGAAACCTGAGGTGCTTGGATGAGGCTGATTCTAAGGACCTGTGCATTCCGTACCCAACAACACAGCTCAAACATGCTGTGACTCCACAGATGCTTCATTGCTTTCCTTCCCCAAGTCAATCCAATCCCATCCAAATGAGAGATTACTGGCCTGGCATAAGGAAGAAAGCTTTCCTTCAACTTGTTAGCAGTTTACCATGGAATCAGAGTGGATGGAAAGGTGCTGATTGTGAATTCTCATCTTTGTGCCTTGTGACCAGTGAGTAGCCAAAGAACTTCGAAAATTTCATCCCCAAACTCCTATCATGCCCTCAGCAGGTGGTTCAGAAGTCATGGTTCCATAGACTCTCAATGACCTAAATTATCTGTCTTCAATTCCCCAGCCCAACTGGATATTCCTTAAGGGCAGGAATTGTGTCTTGAACTTCTTTGTCTCTAGCAGAGCACAGTCTTCAAGATATGTGGTTGGAGATTCATCCATATCTGCTTAGAGACTTGATTAAAATCAAGAGAGTTAATGGTGAATTTGACATGAAGCATGAGTCCAGGTAAGTGAATCTCTAAATTTGCTGGGTGATGACTGGATGCCATTCTTCAGTCCAAGGCTCAATCAAGCTTCTCCTGTCCAGGCTGTGATCCCTAAGAGCTATCGTGTTACCTAAACAGCAAACAATAGAAGACAAGGTGGATCCATTCCATTGTTCCAGAGACTCTCCAGGATACGCAGGTCACATTGCTGCTGGTCCCTTGCTCTTGAAGCAGTCCAGGCTGCAAAAGTGGCCCAGCTGGACCATGCAAACATAAATCAGGCACGCTTTACCCACTATTTGCTTCCAGGTCACTGTACAAATTGCAAGCACAGTGTAGGCTTTATGGGCTGCAAACCTAAACATATAATGTGGTGACAAATGTCACAAGCTCTGTGGTGGGTCTCAGTCTCATCTAGGCTTAGGTATAATCAGAATGGCTGTCTCCTTTCTCTGCCTACAGATAAGATGCTCTATATCTAGTCAAACTCCCTGCTCCATTTGTTCTGTGCTCTGGGAAAATTGTTGCTTTCTTCAAAACTGTTGAGGCTGCCTTTCTTTCTCTTCTTGTTTGTTTGCCTGTTTGATATGTGTGGTGATGGGCACGGAATGTAGAAGGCAGTGCCTTGACTTGCCCCACATTGTCACTCATCTGTACAAATGGTGATGACAAAGAGATGCAACTAATTAACCATGACACACATGGAATTGCTAACAACTTTAATAAAATTTTAATTACCCCTTGTTTCATGGGATAGGCAACAAACCATGAAAATAATAATCCTCTTGGTTGCTGTCACAGCAGACAGAGCAATTTGACTAGAGGAAGGGAGCTATGAACTGTTTGGAGTTTAGAATTGTGGGAATGGGGGGACAGTCCATGGAGAAGTGTTGGGCAGAGTGACTATTATACCTGGAATTCAGGTAGGAGGAGAGACTCCTCCCTGAATTATCTAGATAGCTTCCCCAATTCCCCACTTTGTTTGTATAGACTTGATGTTTTCCAGAAGCAAACTCACTATAGGCAAAGAAGAGAAAACAAGGCATATGGACCATCAAAAAATCTGCCAGAAAGACACTCCTGGATTGTTTATCCAGAGCCCTAACACCAGTCCTCAGAGTCTGACTGTACATGGAAGGACCACCTGGGGATGCAGTGAGTATCTCACTGCTCACAGATACCAACTTGGGTCATGCCATCCTGGATCCCCAGGGCTCCTGTGCCCCCTTGGCTGCCCCAGGTGAAAGAGGAAGAAGAGGAGTAGAATGAGGTGTCCACCTGGATACCTTAGTGGGTATTGACTTTGTGTCCACTGCTGCAGCTCCATCCCGACAGGTCTGGGAGCACCTTACACTCCTCCCCTGGCAGGCAGGGCTCCATCTGACACCACCACCTCTGCAGGATGAAAGAGGCTATTGGGGCAGGAGGCAGGAGTGCAGCTCTAAGTTTTCTGCAAGCACAGCCATCAGTCAAGGGGGGGGGTTTGTGAATGAGGTACACATTTCCACACACCCCTGGCATGGAGTCCCATGTTTCCCTTGTCCTCTGCCTACTCTGGGATGCCCAGAGAGGAAGAAATGTTGAGGCTTGGGGACATAGCCCTACCAACTTTAATCCTACAGGTCCCAGCATCTCACCAAAGATATTGAGGGGGAAAGGAGGCAGGTGAAGTTGTCTCTGAGGCAATCATGTCATTGGCACAGAGCTTGGTGTGTGTGAGCTACTATGCACCATGTGCAGAGGTCCACAGACCAGGAGGGCACAAGCTGGCATGCATGTGATCACACTGGGCATGGTTGCTCAGATGCCACTTAAGCTTGAGAGCAGAAGCCAGAGTGGGTAGGTAGGAAAGGGTGATGTGAAGGAATACAAGTGTTAATGTAAAGGCAGGGTTGAGAGTAGAGCATGTGGAAGAGGCTGGGGAGAGAGCAGTAGGTGAAGAGCCCACGTCTGAAAGGCTGTGTGTGGCAGAAAGCCTAAAGTATGAGGGAACTAGTCTGTTGGTGTGGGCTGGGCAGTGAGGGACAGCACACAACAAGAGCTTTCCTTGTCTATAACACAGAGATAGTCATATCTACCCTCCTATCTCCCAGAGGGTGCCCCATCATTTGAGACTCTGATCATGAAAGCCCTGAGATGGGTATAAAATTGGATCCCCAGAAGATGAAATGGCCCAACAAGACCTCCTTATCTCTCTGCTCAGAGTCTCACTGACCAGGGCCTAGCTTCTCACTCACCATCCACACAGGAGGGCTTTGCCCGCACAGTGCCAGCCACCTGGCTGGAAAAGCAGGAGTATTTTACAGTCTGGGAGTGCTCCTCCATGTGGTATCTGTTGCAGCAGTGGTGAGAAGCGATCACCTCATACGTGCCCTGCTTTACAAAGACTGATGGGGCCAGCCACATCAGATCAGGTCCCCAGCCCAGGCCTCCAGCCCTGCTCCCCTCCCACCCACCTGCTGGTCCCTGAGCCGCTTCTACCTGCTAGGGAGAAGGCCTTTCCTTCCTTCCTTTCTTGTTTGTGTGTTTTGGGTGGGAACTACTAGGGATTGAACCCAGGAGCCCTCTACCACTGAGCCGCACCCCCAGCCTTTTATATTTTATTGGGAGATGGGGTCTCGCTCAGTTGCTGAGGCTGGCTTCAACTTGCCTCAGCCTCGGAAATCACTGAGATTACAGGTGTGCACCACTACACCTTGCTTGGGGAAGGTTATTTAAGAGATTTCCAGGGCTTTGGTTTTACGTCACTGATGGACCACTTGCTCAGCAGCATCAAGTCCTCGGTTCGATCCCCAGCATCACACACAGAAAAAATCCAATGGCAGGGGAGAAAGAAGCAGATGAAATCTTCCTGTTCCTCCCCAGTGAAGCCGCACTCATCACCCTTTGGCAGACCCTGGGTCTGAGCAGAAGAAAGCTGAAGCAGGCACCAGGTCCCGCCCCCACTTCCCTGCTTTCTCAGGGTGAGGGCAAGGGCCCCAGGGCTTACAGTGTGTGGGGAGGATCATCCACTTATATAGGCTTCAGCCATTCCAGAAGGAAAACCCCAGAATTAGGCCAGGAGGCTAGACTTAAGCCCCCACCAGAGGGCCTCTCTCTCTGCAGAAAACCTTCTGGCCTGGAAGGGACAGAGAACAGTGGGTCTTCCCAGGCATCATCCTGGTGGGGATTAGCAGAAGAGAGCAGTTGCCTGGGTGATGAACAAAGGAAGAGTCAGAACCCTGAAATCTATGGATTGTACTTTGCCTCTGAGATCTGCTCGCTGTGTGGAACAGGGTGGGGTGTTATCCAGTTTTCCAGTTGTGCTGGAAAACCTCCTTCCCAGTCCCTGCTGCCTCCCCTTAACCTGTGGCAGTTGGAGGCTGTGAGGAAGCAAAGGCCAGGAGAGTTCACAGCCACATCAAGCACAGTGCCAGCAGCCAGTGGCCTGAGTTCCAGTTCTGCATGGCCCTTTCACTCATCCTGTGGAGAGAAGGGCACACCTTGCATAGCTCCAGACAGGAGGGGCTCTCCTAGTGCCCAGCCCTAGTTGCTTCTCTGTGCTATGCCCTCTGGGAGGCAAGGGTGGGTAAGATGCCCATCTTGTCCCCAAGCAGCTCAAAGCCTGGCAGAAAGTCACTGTAGGGAGCGATGGATGCCACAGAGAACAGGGGAGCAGAAAGGGAGGACCTGAGGAGGAAGTGACATTTAAAAGGGGTCTTAGAGCTGGGCACAGTGGCACACTTGTAATCCCAGCTGCTTGCGAGTCTGAGGCAAGAGCATCCAGAGTTCAGAGCCAGCCTCAGCAAAAAGCGAGGTGCTAAGCAACTCAGTGAGACTCTGTCTCTAAATAAAGTACTAAATAGGGCTGGGGTTGTGGCTCAGTGGTTGAGTGCCCCTGAGTTCAATCCCTGGTATCCCCCCAAAATTAAAAAAATGGGCTGTGGTGTGGGAGGAACAATCATGCTAACTCCCATTTTTTTCAGTTCTTAACCCAGACATGCTCTTGAATCCTTCATGACTATTCCAAAAACTAGGATAGTTATTACCTATTTTATAGATGAGCAAATGGAAACTCAAAAAGTCTGGACACAACCCAAACAGCCACCAATGAAGGACTGGCTAAATGCTTTGAAGAGAATCTGGGCAGTCTCTTCCAAACAGCTGTGGAAACACAATGGAAAAATGCTTTATTTAATGATGCATGCAGTGATCTCCAATGATAATCCACTGTTAAGAGGGAGCAGCAAAATGTGGGATGATGTGTATAAAACGTGTAAAAGAGAGAGATTATTTATACTGCTTGAATAGGCATAAACTAGCTCTGGAGCCACATGTGGTGGTCTGTACCTGTAAATCTCAGCAACTCTGGAGGCTGAGGCAGGATTGCAAGTTGGAGGTCAGCCAGGGCAACTTAGTGAGAGCTTGTCTCAAAATACAATAAAAAGGGCATGCACTTCGGAGGTCAGATAAGTCTGGCTGAAGATTCCTTAAATGGTGTGTCCTGCAGTGTCCTGTTAGCAGGTTCTATACCAGGCTCCGATGTCATTGGTGTAGGATCCATATTTTAATACTGTTCCTAAAATTTCATTTAATACCAAGATGTCTTTGACTTGATTTTATTCTTTGTAATTCTAGAAATGAGATTGTAGTTTAGCCATTACTGATATTTTTGAAAAAGGGATATGATTTTTTGCACAGTGCTTCAAAAGAGAAACAAGCTTCGGTTCTCAATGCTGACCTTTCTTTTTCAGGTACAAGTTTTCTAGCTCAGACAACTGAGAAGAACTATAGACCATTCTTGAGGCCTTGGTTACACGTTGATTTTCTATATTGCAGGCAGATTGGGCTGTGATGGGTGGTGTGCAGGCAGATACAGGATCTGACAACCTGGGAGGTTCTGTACTAAAATGTTACTTTGTATCAGTTTTATTACAACAAAATAAAGGACAATTTCAGAAAAAAATACTTAAAAATAAAAAGGGCCAAGGAAATAGCTGGCAATAGAGTAGCCCTGAGTTCAATCACTAATACCGCAAGCGTGTGTGCACACACATACACAAAACACCAAACCAAACCAAACCTCACCAAACAAAAATGTCAAAAAATTAGCTATGGAAAAAAACAGGAATAACATTGTTTGCCATTAAGAAGGAAAAGTGGTTGGCTGAGAAAGAAGATGACTTATTTTTCTACCAATTTCTTTTTTACTCCCTATTTATTTTTTTCTTTTTTGTACCAGGGATTGGACCCAGGGATACTTAACCATTGAGCCACATCCCCTGCCCCACCCTTTTTATATTTATTTATTTATTGTTTGTTTGTTTGATTTGAGAAAGGGTCTTGCTAAATTACTTAAGGCCTCCTTATGTTGCTGAGGATGACCTTGAACTTACATCTTCCTGCCTCAGGGAGTTGCTGGGTTAACAGGTGTGCACCACCATACCCGGCTCTTTTTCATTTTTTGAGTTTCAAACCTGGGGAATGTAGTGGCCATTTAATTTAAACAATATTTAAATTTAAAAATGAAAATGAAAAATGGGGGTGGCAGGGGCCAGAACCCAGCAATCTTCCCTATGCCCACCTACCACCTTGCTTCTGAGCCAAACTCTCTTCCCCTTTCCTTATCTTCCTCCATTCTTGGTGGTTCAAACTCCCAAATCTGTTCCAGAGAGTCACTAGAAATGGAGGGAATTCCATCTGGGAAGTAGAGGTACACAAAGGCTGGGAGCTGCCCAGCCACAGATGGGGACAAAATCAGTCTCAGGAGGCATCAGGGTCTCAAGCTCAGGGATAGACCTGGGTCACTACCTCTGTTGCTCACCTAACCCCTTGGGTCACTGCTGACCTCCCTCAAGTGCCAGCACAATTCTGAGAGTATTAGGGATCAACCAAATGCCAGGAACCTGCTGTCATCTTAGAATAAAATGCCCAATATCTGCCCACCCCTCACACTTCAAATCTTCAACTGTTTCTTCACTCACCTTTTGTTAGGATCTTTTAGATTAAGTCTGCTCATCTGCTGGTCTCAGACTCACTCCACCTGGACAAGTAGGAAAGATTTCAGTGAGTTGTGAGGTCCTGAGGGAGCCCGGGCCCTGGTCTGGTTGGGTAAAGGAAAGCTTGGGAGAAGGCAAGGGGGTGGGTTGGTCGGAGTCCAGTTATGAAGCTGTTCTAGGCAGGGGCAGAGTCTCTTCTTCTGGATTGGGAATGGCCCTTACAGAGTCAGGATGAGCCTGGGACCAGTGGCCAGGGAGCTTCAATGTCACCAGAGTGAAGCAGTGGTGGGAGGGGTCTAAAAATCAGCATTGTCATCTCTCTGATCTTGGGACAGAGCTGAGGATCAGGGGAGGGTTCTAATCAGAATCTGCCAGATAGAGTCCTGCTGGGATAGACCTCTGGGGAGGATTCCCAAGCCCTGAATCCTCTTTGCCTCTACCTCCAATGTCCCATGGCACTTGCTTCCTGGACTTACATACAGCTGGCTCAGTTCTGCCACTGTCACCCTCTTTCACCCCACAGAGCCAGAATGGGGGTTCAGCAGGTCTCTGAACTGCAGGCCACAGCTCCCCAACACCTTCTCCTAAGTACTCCTCCTTTTTCAGCCTCCTAAGGAGGCAGAAGTGAAACGCAGGATGGTGAGGCCCTGGAAGGAAGAGAACCCTCCCTCCTAGCTCCCAGCAACAAGGGACCTACAAAGGGGAATGAAGGTGTTCAGAGGAAGTGATGGCAATATCCTGGAGACAGTTAAGCTCCCACCTATCTGGATGTATCTCTTTCCTGAACAGATCTCTCCTCTCTCCGCCCCTATCAGGAAACCTCATTTCAACTATTAGAAATGCAGCTTCTCCCAGGTGAGGGGTGCTGGGGATTGAACCCAGGGCCTCAGGAATGCTAGACAAGGGCTCTACTACTGAGCTACATGCTCAACCTGTCTCAGGTGATCTTGTTTCTGAGCTTACAGACCCTTCAATCCCACTCACCTGGTCTCTCTTATGAACCCCAAGATTCAAAAGACCTGGGGGAGGGGAGAGGACTGGGGCTAGAGGAAGCTGCAGAAAGCTTCTGGGAATGTTTCTTCAACTTCTATGCTCTACCTCAGTTTCCCAGCCTGTTTCCCCTCTGCTCCAACCCATGCTATAGTGAGACTGAGTGAGCAGCCTGCACACCAAGAAGGAGTTGAAGACGTGAACCACAAGAACCTCCAACCTTCCCCAACCTACCCTCACCCAACTCCAGTGTCCTTTCAGTCCTCAAAAATTCTGAGCACTCTCACAGGGACCTACCTGCCCCACAGCGGTGACCACTGTTCCACCTGCTGGTCTGAGGTCCGCGCTGCCTCTGAACCTGGGACCAAAACTCAGAGAGCAGACTACTTTTGGGTGCAGCCAGGTTGAATGCCCTCCAGTCCAGGGCTCTGTCTGCGTCCCTCACCAAGTTGCTGTGCCCCCAGGACAGCAGGGCTCTGGCCAAACTCGCATCACCGACGCGGCAGTGATGAGAGCCCTGGGCCCTGCTCTGATCAGTCGGACCCTCTCTGATCCTCCCGTCTGAAGGCTGGGGAGCGTGCTGCGGCCGCTGCAGCCTTGGCGCCGGTGCCACCCCACTCCTCCAACCTGGGCCAGCACAGGACAGCGCGGGGCAATGGGCGGGCTGGTGGTCGAAGCCGGCCCGCAGAGGCACCTGGCGACTCAAGACAGGAGGAGGGAGGGAAGAACTACTGGCCCCTATTGTCAGATAGGTAACCCCGAGGAAGTCCTCCCAAACCTGCAGGCCTCCTGACGCCTAGTTCTGTGGCTCAGGGGAAGGAGGTGATGCTCAGAGGTGAAGGGCAGAGGCGGGGTGGAGGTGGCGGTGGGGCGCTGGAAGTGAGGAGTCATTGCCTGGACCTGAAAGGTGTCTTGAGCTTTGAAGTTTCCAGAACTGCATTGTCCGGTGGGGTAGTCGCTAGCCGCATTTTATTTAAATTTAAATCTAAACTCATTAAAATTTTACTTAGCACTCAAACGCTATTTAAAGTGTCCAGTAGCCACAAGAAACTAGGGACAAGTGTATTGGGCAGAGTAGATATAGAACATTCTCACGGTTGCACAAAGTTGTTCCCTGTCCTCCTCCTACTAGGGCTTGATCAAGGGGCCCTCTACTGGAGTTACATCCCTGGTCCTTTTTATTTTGAAAGGAGGTCTTTTTTTGAAGGGGATATATATGTATGTGTATATATATATATATATATATATATATATATATATATATATGTTTTATACTTGACAGTAGGGTGTATAGATGAGGGCTGGCCTCAAACTTGTGATCGTCCTGCCTCAGTCTCTGGAATCAACAGGATTACAAACAATCACCATTAGACCCAGCTACAAAGTTCTTTTCAGTAGTCCTCACCTAGACTGATATCTGGAAGGCAATATTTCTACCCCAGAAATGGTACCCTTAGTGACAGGCAGGAAGGCTATAATAGCCTGGTGAATGGTCACTATGGATAATGGGTGTGAGTCTCAACTTGGGAATCAAATTCTGGGACCCAGTGTCTGCATCAGAAAAAAAATGTAATATAATTTCCACTGTAGATTTATTTATTTAGGTACTGGATATTGGACCTAAGGGTGCTTTACCACTGAGATACATCCCCAGTCCTTTTTATTTTTTTTTTACTTTGATACAGGGCCTCACTAAGTTGCTTAGAGCCTTGTTAAATTGGTGGGGCTGGCCTCCAACTTTCCATTTTCCTTCCAAGCCACTGGGATTACAGGCATGCACCACTATGCCTGGAAATAGTAAAATTCTTTGTAAGGTTATGTTTTGTATGTGAAAAGTACTAGGAAAATAAAGGCAAAGAGATTCTGTGAGTTTTTCTCTTCATATGAAGGACATATCTCTTACTGTAACAGGGCTCTGAGGTTGGGGTAATGTGGAGGGAAAAGGCAAGGAGGAAGAAATGGTAAGCAAACTATCCCTGAAACACCAAATAATAAAAATAATAGGCCCTGACCCCCTGCATGTGGACTGTGAAAAAGGGGCCTGCCTTGAGGCTCTCCAGTCCCCCTTTATGGCTAGACATTATCAGTCTGAACTAAGGAAAACATCCCACAGATTTGCTTCTTCCCAGCCTGCTACCTTTCTCCTCTCACCTTCTGCCACCTTGGGATGGGTAGGGGCGATGACTGCATTACCAGGTCTGAAACAGTCTGAGGATGGAGGAGGTGCGATCGTGTCAGGAATGGGTGGGTGGCTCAGGGAGATGAAAGTCTTAGGGTCTGGGTAGGCTGGGGTGCTGTGCAACAAACCCATCTCCCTCTGAGAAATTGCGGCTGGATGAAGACAGAATGAGGTGGAGAAGAGATCGGGAACCATTGGGGCGGTTCCCGGGGTGGCCTAGAGCTAGGGGAAGTTCTGCCCCTCACAGTCCCAACCAGGCAGGGAGTCAATGGCCTCAAAGGACCAACAGGGGTAAGCACCGCCCACGCTGAGCCCTAGGGTCAGGGTCTGAGAGAGGCAGCGCCACAGCCGAGGGCGGGGCCAAGAAGCAGCAGGCTAAAACTGGTGCGCTCTGCAGTGGCTCACCTGGTGAGCTCTGGGGGTGCTTCACCTCCGCGCACCAAATCCCCAGACCTGCCCAGCATGACCTCTGCGCCACTGGCTGCAGCTACAGAAACGCCCAAGAGCCCTCCAGCGAGGCCAGGAAGCGAGAGCTGGGCGTCAGCGAAGACCTTAGAGGCTCCAGCGAGCTTCTCCAGACCGACCTTTCTGCAGCTGAGTCCTGGGGGCTGCGACGGCGCCGACGACCATGTGGGCTGGGCGGGCTGGGCTGTGCAAAGCCCTCCGGACAGGGGCCGCCGCCTGCCCTGGAGCACTGGCTACACTGAGTGAACGCCCTCCCAGGGCACCCAAACCTGGATGGGACTACCACTTCTCCCCAACTCTGCATCCCCGCTCCAGGGATGCGCCCCCCTTGTGGCGCTTGGAGCCGTGAACCCCCGTTTCCCGGGACCTTTGCTATCCTCTGGGCTTTGGGCACCACCCGCTCCGGGCCCTCTCTTCAATCCTGTGCAGCCTGAATCTCCTTCCTCAAGACCTTGTAACTCGTTGATAACCCTCACTCTCTCCCCTCAAAACCCCGTTTTTTCCCAGAGCTGAGGGGGTGGGGGGGCTCTGCCAAGGATGAGTTGGCCAGGTCCTAATCGCAGCTCTGCAGGTTAAAGGCTAAGGAACTGCGGGGTGAGGGCGGTTGTTCAAAAAGGAGCGGAGTTCCTTCTAACCAGGGGATAGGGGTTGGAAAGACTATCAGCAGCTTCCAGCCCTAAAGCCCCAGTTCCCTGTCCCTCTTACGTTCCCCTCCCCCTCCACACCCAGAAATAGCCCAACACCAGAAGGCCGCCGGCCTCCCAGAGTGGGGGAGGGGGCAGCCTACTGCAGTGGGAGGGTACCCTTTGGATTGTGTTCTCTGGGTAGAATTATTGGTGCAGCAGATAAAGGAAATAGACCCCTTGATCAGGACAGCGGGCGTGCTTCTAGGCTACATGGATTTTTTTAAATGCATCTACCAGAAAAGCTAACCCTGAGGGAGATGGGGACACTGAGATCGCTGAGAAAGGTGGCTGGTGGTCTCATGTTCCCACCACCACCTCTTTTAACTTCCTACAAGGGAGAAGTTTGTGGTTAAGTGGCTCCTTCCCAGTCCAGGTGGTCCTATACTCTTACTCTACTTTCAATTCCTCTTTCAGGATCTGGGCTGAAGCACTTCCTCACTACCAAACAGGCAGAAACTTTTGCTGGGTAGTTTTAGGGTGAGGGTGGGTGTGCCCATGAGTTGTGGAATGCTGGGGACAAAGTACTGGGAGAACTGATTGACATTGGAGGTGGAATGTAGGGTCTTGGCGAGCAGAGAAGTAAAGCTTCTTACCCTCATCTTGCCTCTTCCAGCAGAACCTCTGAGGGAGCCTCTTTTGCCAAGTAAGGGGGGATCTGAGGCAGGCAGGTGCTACTGTCTACCTTTCTATGAAGTAGGGCCTGCCACCAAGACAGTATTCCTCGTCAGCTCTCCCTGCTCCTTTTCTCTCTGGTCTGGATACCAAGTGGCTGTGACCTTTCTCAGCTTGGCCAGCCGACAGGGGAGGATGTGTATATGTCTAAGGTGGGGGTTATTCCAGGACCTGGTCTGGTGTCCAACCTGATGTGGTCACTCTGGCCTGGAAGTGTCATCAACACTGGCAAGAGCCAGCACAATGAGGACCAGGCTTGCTGTGAAGTGGTGTATGTGGAAGGATGGAGGGGTGTTACAGGGGCCCCTAGGGAGCCTAGCCAAAGCCCAGTAAGACCTCACCCCTTCTCTTAGCCTCCAGAGACACAGACACTCATCCTGAGGGATACCAGGCATCTGGTTTTATTTCTGAAACTGGGAAGAACTGCCTCCTAACTCACTATCTTTCTGTGTTTGCCACAGAACCCTTACGTGGCATTGATTCCTGCCATGTCAGATGAATGTTTACTTTTCTACTTCAAATGTAGATGTTCGTGTATTATGGATAATTTAATTAATTAATGATACTGATTTTTGCATCTTTTATCTTCAGAATTTGGCTTTTTTGAGGGTCTCCTTTCTTTTGACACATAGTGTGCCCTGGGTGAATAAGTGAATAAATCTAATTTGCCTGTAATGTCAACCTCTCTAATATTTATTGGATGCCTACAGTCTTGTTCTATACTATACTATACACACACACACACACACACACACACACACTCACACATACACATACATACACACACACACACACACACACACACACACACACACACACACACAGATTTACTCTCCTTCAACTTTTTCCCCACCAGGGACTCAGCTTCTATTATTGGGGCCTGTTGGATGGACAGGCCAGTGGTGGAGCTGCCGAAATGGCCTCACGGCTCCTGCATCGCCACATCCGGGAGCAACTAAAGGACCTAGGAGAAACACTTCAAGACCACTCACCACCTCCCCTCTGCCTCCCATGCACCTCAGGGACCCCAGGTTCCTCTGATTCTACTCACTTGATTGGTCCTCAGTCCTGCTGGTCTTCACAGAAGGAAGTGACCCATGAAAGCCTGGTAGTAGGGGCCATTGAGAATGCCTTCTAGCTCATGGTGAGCGGGTGGCCCAGGACAAAGGCTGGCTAGGCAGACACTCTGGCCAACTCTGTGTGAGAGCCAGGTGGCCTCAGGGACTGACCCTGAGAACCCACAACACTATTGAGAGCCAGAGCAGAGTTTTGTTTTGAGGGGAGGCAGAAGGAGTAGTTACCCCCATGTGTTTCACTATTTTTCCAGTTGTGGTTTGGCTGTGCCAGATGATTTCTGCAGATGGGAGTGGGGAGGGTGACTCGGTGTCTGCAAACTCTTCTTTTACTCTCCTCCCTCTTGACCCTTCCTCACTTGACAGGATGAGCAGATGGCTTGGGAGCAGGAGTGTCATGGCCAACAAGTAGAGGGGGGCTGCTGTGCACTGGTTGTGGTGTACCTGCTAGGCAAGGTGTATGTGGTCAATGCAGGTGACAGCAGGTATGAAGGAGAAGGGCTTTAAAAGTGGCTACAAGGAGCCATACACTCTAGGATGGAGGGATAGAAGAGTGAGGTGGTGGGGTTCAAAGTCAAATATTGGATTTGGCATGGTGGCACATGCCTGTAATCCCAGAAACTCAGAAGGCTGAGGCAGAAGGATCACAAGCTCAAGATCAACCTCAGAACTTTAGTGAGACCCTATAATAAATTGGGTCTCAAAATAAAATCAAAATGGCTGGGGATATAGCTCAGTGGTAAAGCTGCCCTGGGTTCAATCCCCTGTACTGTAAAAAAATAAAATAAAATATTTAAAGAAACCCTAAAGATTGAAGAAGCTTGGAGGACCACAGATATAAAGAAAGGCCTTATATATACAAGGAGAGGAAAGATGGAGTCCTGGGTAAGAAATCCTAAGCAGAAGGCCTGGTCCCTCTGGAATTATCCATGAAGGGGGCTGAGGAGAGCCAGGCCTTTTCTGTCTCTGGGCAGGGCCATCATTGTCCGGAATGGTGAAATCATTCCAATGTTTGGGAGTCTACCCCGGAGACTGAGCGCCAGCATCTTTAGCTGCTTGTAAGTAGAAAACAAACTTCCCACCCACATCGTTTACTGGTTCTTGTGCCTCTCTGCACTCTTGTCCCTGAGAATATCCCCCCAACCCTACCCTCTCTCTGTCTCTGTCTCTGTCTCTGTCTCTCTCTCTCTCTCTCTCTCTCTCACACACACACACACACACACACACCACCACCACCACCACCACCACCACTACCACCAAACACAGAACACTCCCTACTGGAAGCTTCTTGGGAAGGCGGCTGTGTGGGCTCTTGAGTGCAGGGCTGTGCCCAGGGGATAATGCTACAGGAAGGAATCTGAGATGGTTTGCAGCACCCACCGTGGCCCCAGCTGAGGAAGGAAGTAAAATCAGAGGTGGGGGGAGGGAACAGAAAAGGCCCCTGGGCTCTGGAACTGGACTGCCTGGATACTGAATCCTGGTTTGTTGTTCTCTGCTAATTATGTGACCTTTGACAATTCCTTAACCTCTCTGTGCAGTAATAGTTCCTGCCCCATGGGTTGTTTTGAAGAGTAACTGAGTTAATGTGTGTATCAGAATAGTGTGTAGCATGTGGACCTTTACTTAAAGGTCTGCTATAATAAATATCATCACAGGTGGCACACCTGTGATTCCTGCAACTCAGGAGCCCGAGGCAGGAAGAGCATAAGTTCAATGACAGCCTCAAAAAATTAGCAAGACCCTGTCTCAGAATAAAAATTAAAAAGGGCTGGGGATGTAGCTCAGTGGTAAAGCACCCCTCAGTTTAATCCCCATTAGTGCAAAAGAAGAAAAAAAATAACACTATCTATATATTGTACTAGGGTACGCTGTGAGTGTAACACCCTCTGGCCCTTTGCTCTGTCTGGCCATTCTCAACCCCAGGGCTTCCTGAAACCAGAGCTGCTGGGTGGTGAATTCACCCACCTTGAGTTCCCCTGCAGAGCTCAGCCCAAGGAGCTGGGGCAGAGGATGCTCTACCGGGACCAGAACATGACTGGCTGGTAACACTTCCCTCAGAGCTGGGTCGTTCCCATGGCAACCCAACCAGTCCCTCACCAGTAGCAAAGTGGAAGCTGAAGGCTGGGCCAGGCTGGGAGTTGGGGGATGGGGCCGTTCTAAGGGGTATGTGTGTGGGTGTCCAGCTCCTAGAAGAGAGGAGGCTTTGATGCCTAGGTGATGCCTCTACTCCCCCCCTCCCCAGAGCCTACAAAAAGATCCCGTTGGAGGACCTCAGGTTTCCTCTGGTCTGTGGGGAGGGCAAAAAGTTAAAATCCACGGTAGAGGTGGGAGAGGGCAGGAGGACCCACCACAATTTGTCTAGGGAGGTTGAGGTTCTACCTGAGGTTAGGTGTGCGAGGGCTGTGTGGCAGAGGTCTAAATAGCTTTCCCCTTCCATGTTTCCCTCAGGCCTGAGTGATGGCCACTATTGGGGTAACCTGGGGATTGGGAGACCACAACCTTAATGTCTGCAGATCCACCCTGCCCATCAAGCCTTTCCTCTCCTGCTTCCCTGAGGTGAGCTGTATGGGGGCCTCCTTAACTATACCTTCCCTCCTCTGTGGGTCTCAAGCTGGCTTTCATCCAGGGTCCTTTTATCCCCAAGCTTCCTGTCCAGCAAACTCCACACCTCAATCCTCCCTATACTCTTTCCCCACCAGGTTCGAGTATATGACCTGACACAGTATGAGCACTTCCCAGACGATTTGCTAGTCCTGGGAACAGATGACCTATGGGATGTCACCAATGATTGTGAGGTAGCTGCCACTGTGGACAGGGTGCTGTAGGCCTAAGAACCCAATGACCCCAGCAGGTAGGGGTTGCATGACATGATGGTAAGGGGATGGCACTGGCAAAGTAAAGGGCAAAGGGAAGCAATGCTTGAGGACCCCATGTGGGCTTCTGTGTCTATATTACCATATACATGAATCTGCACATGTTCTCCTGGCAGGTATACAGCTCTGGCCCAAGCTCTGGTCCTGGGGGCACGGGGCATCCCCCAGGAACATGGCTGGCATCTCCCTAACAACAAGCTGAATTCCAGGGATGACATCTCAGTCTTTGTCATCCCCCTAGGAAGGCCAGGCAGTTACTCCTGAGGGGATCAGCCCATCCCTCCCACCACCACCCAGCCTCTCCATGCTTACCCCTCTCTCAGCCCAGATTCTGCAGTTGTCTTCCTTTAGTTGCAGTTTAACCCAAAAAGGGATATCCAGTAGACCCAGAATTACAGCTTTTGGCAAATAAACCTGGTGCATAAAGGTGAGTGTCTTCATTTGCTTTAATTAGAAACTAAAAGTTAAGGAAAAGTTCTGTGCTGTGGTGGAAAGGACATCAGGACAGCCCCCCCAAAATGAATTTTTTTCCAAGTTCTTCTTTCTGCCCTCTCCTCTCCTCAATCCACTCACTTGCCCTAAGTGTTCTCAGACACTTCTGTATCTTCATCCATCTGCTGATGTTTCTTCCAAATTGGGCTCTCTTCCCAAATCTTTCCTGAGCTTTAGATTCATACATACCAATCATCTCCCAAACATTTCCGTGAAAACCCACTGACACTTCACCTCAACACACCTCAATCCGCTATTTTCCCCACAGCATGTTACTTCTCCTACTTCGTCTTCTCAAAGAGCATCAGCTTGGCTGCTCAAATTAGAAATATTGGAGTTGGTAACCCTTTAATTTCCTCTTCATCATGCTAATCATCACTAAGTACCATCATGTGCTATATGATGTCAATGAGCTGCATTTATGATGGTATACACCATATAGCCTTGGTGTGTAGTAGGCTATGCCTTCTCAGTTTGTGTAAGTACACTTTATGATGTTTACACAACAATAAAATTGCCTAATGATGCATTTTTTATATCCCCATCATTAAATGATGCAAGACTGTATTGTTGAATATATACATTTATGTATCCGTGTGTGTGTACCTTTTCCCACATATCTTCACTCCCACTGTCACCTTCTTATTTTTTCATTATATTAGTTTCCTAACTCTAGCAGCTCCTTGCTGTACCTGAGAAAAATTCACAGTCAACTCCTAGACATGGCATATAAGGACCTTCATGGTCTGTCTCTGTTTCCTTCTCCAGCCTCATCTTCCATCACCATCACTGTCTTCTAGGGAGTTCCCATGACTCTGTAGGCCTTCAGTACCTTCAATTTGTTATTTAAAATATACACATCAACCTAATTTGAATACTTCATTTGTTCTTCAGGGCTGGGCATCCCATAGCTAATGCATTCTCTCCACCCCCCAACAGCAAATGCCTCCTGTATGGCCGCCTGCAAGAGTTGTCCATAGGGAATGGCAATTAAGAGCAAGGTCTCTAGAGTCCATTGGTTTGAATTCTAGGACCAGACCCAACATCAACTCTGTAATCTCTCTGAGCCCCCATTTGTTTTCTCAGTAAAATGGAGATAACACTACTAGGCCATCAGGTTATTGTGAGGACTGAAATAGTTAATGTGTATAGAGTCAGGTTCCCCAAGAGTTAGATATCTTGAGATTGTCTGTAGTCCTCATTTAGACTATAAATTATTTGAAGGCATAAATCAATCTTCAGCACATAGCTCTCACTTCATACTGAGTGAACTATTGAGTGGATTAAGAGGCCTGGGGACCAAACTGCTCTTGAGCTCAGTTTTCTCATTTACCAAATGCGTTGGCTGTACTTCAGATCTTTAAAGTCTGTAATACTTCTAACATGCATCCATTCGGCAAATATTTCTTGAAAACCAATCATGGGACACGCACTGTGCTAGACGAGAGGAAGGGAAGACTGGAGGAGCACGGTAGTCATCAGAAGACAGCACCAGCATTGTAGTCACACAGGACTGACTGTATGAATTCTTGCTATCAGAAATCTCAAACATTTGCTAAGCTGCGTCTTCAAATCTCAGTTTCCTTACAGGCAAAAGGAGATGGGTATACTTCCCCCGAAAGGATTGTGACAAGTATTTAAAAGGTTGAGTTATGTAGTTCCTAGAATATACAAGTCAATAAAATGTTGATAGATTTCCTCCTTCTTTGTCCACCTCCTCAGTCATTTTTACAAGAAAGATCTACATGTAGGTAAATATGGTATGTAACACATCATACGGGGCTAAGCGTCACTAACGGCACAATAATACAATAGTTGTGGGAACTGTATTCCTGGTTGGGGATCCAGAAGCACGTCCAAGAGTAGTACCCTTGGAGAAGTAGGTAGGAATTGGACTCAGGGAAATTCCAGGCAGTGGAAGGAAGGGGGTATGAGGCAGAACGGTGGTCTGGGTCTGCAGGTCCCAGAAGGTCCGCAAGGATTCTAGTGGCAGAGAGTGGTCTTCTGCACACACCATGGCCCACTCCATCGCCCGCGCTGGCACCCGGGTTTCCCAGTCCTGCCTCCGGAGAGCGCCCAGGAGGGGCAGGAGCGGGTGCTGTTTGGCCGCGGGAGGGCACCAGCGGCCCTTCCTGACGCCACCCCGAGCGCCTCTCAACTTTCTCAACTTTCTCTACGCCCATCTGCCCCTAGGGGCTGGAATGCTGGGCAGAGGCCCCTCCGGGGTTCCACCCGCTTTGGTCACCGCCCACTCCTCTGCGGTCCTGGCAGCTCAGAGCGACTCTCCTTCCAGCCTCTCACCCAGCCCGGGGCAGGTGCCCCCCAATCCTCGCGCCGCAGCGGAGGCGACCCTTGGCCGCCTGGGGCTGGGCCAGAGGCCAGCCGAGCCAAGGACTGAAGGGGGGCGGGGGCGGGGGCGGGGGCGGGAGCGGGGCCCGGCCCCTAGGGTCAGTCTCAGCCTCCTGCAACGGCCACGCAACTCAAGAGGCAACTGAGCGGAAGGTACAGGGGTCTGGGCAGGGGGAGAAGGGCGTCCCAGTTCCCGGGAGAACACTTTCCTCCTCTCCACTCGCTGGGAGCTAGGGCGGGTCCGGCGAGGGGTTTTGGCCGGTTCCCTCCCCTTGGACGTGGTGTCCGGGCTGCGCTGGGGTCTGGCCTGCTGGGCTCCTCCCCGGACTGCAGCAAGGGGCCCCAGGAGCGGCCTGGCAGCAGCTCTCTCCTGCTGAGGCCCTGATAGGAGCCCTTTCCCTTCCCTCCAGGTTTCCCCTAGCCTCCCCCGCGGAACAGGGGAGAGGCCTTGATGTCCCTAGGCGAGAGAACCCAGCCCAGACGCCCTGGCTAGCCCCAGGCTAGACGGCCCAGCGCGGACCTGGCCTGGGGTGCTGGGCATGGGCTGGGAGTTCTCCCAGGCCCGGAAGGTGGAATGGCGTGAATAAGGGCATGGTGTGACCCTTGGGGGCTGCTACTGTTGGGGGAGGTTGGACACTGCCCTCGAAAGTCCTTGGAAACTGCTTGGGGCATGGGGTAGGGGAGACCGGGAAGGATCCAGCCCGTGTGTGTTCGTGTGTTCGTTCATGCAAGTGTGTGAAGGAATCTACCCTCCACACTCCCCAGCTAGGCTAAAGATTTATTTTAGGGGTGTCGGCTGGGGAGCCCGGGGCACAGAGTTCTCTCAGTTCTGGCTTTAAAGTTGAGGAAGAGGTGTCAACTGAAGAGTGAGTCTTTCCCAAACTTCAGGGGAAGTGAGCCAGGTAGGAGGCCCACTGGATCTGCGGGAAAATCAAGAGAATGAGCTAGGTATCCCACATATCTTGTCTCAGGGGAGGTGCCACAAGTTCCAGGCTCCGTTCCAGCTACACTTCAGTCTCTGCGGGGGTTTGGTTGCTCCTTTTAGGGTCAGTGGGGCAGTTCCTCTGGGGTTTCCTCTCACAGGGAACTATTGTTCATGCTATCTTGGCCTTGGGCCTTGTGTCCTGGATTGGCCTGGGCTGCTTGCTCTTCTGGCCCAACCAGAGCCTGGAGGGAAAGTCTTCTGAGCTGGGGGTTCCAGGTCACTTAATTCATGTCCTTGTCCTGAAGTTCTGGCCTCTGCCTCCCACCATCTGGTGCCCGTTGCCTTGCTGGGGGATGGCAGTGGCGCACTCTTGCCTAAGTGACTGGTAGATCAGTAGTGATTGTTCTCTATCTGCACTGCCTGGGTTGGAGTTACCCCAGCCCGTGTTTACACAGCTGCATAAGTTGAACTAATGGGAGTAGGTGGGGGAGTTGGAAGAAATCCTAGTGTCAGTCACCTGGGTAGACTTCAATGAACCCTTGTTTGGAAAGGGATATGCTGACAGGGAAGATGTGCCCTGCCATCTGCACTAAACTGCACTTTTAGAAAACCTGGATGTATTCACGTGTGGTGGTACATGCCCATCATGCCAGCTACTCAGGAGGCTAAAGCAGGAAGATTGATCACAAGTTTGAGGTCAGTGTGGGCAACTTATCCAGACCCTATCTAAAATAAAAAGGGCTGGAGTGTGGCTTATTGGTAGAGTACTTGCCCAGCATGCATGAGGCTCTGATTTAATCCCCAGTACCCCAAAGAAAACCTGGATATATCCTCTGGTTCTGCCACATACTCACTGTGTAATCAGGGCCAAGTCCCTTTGCTTCTGGGTTTAAACTCCCCACCACCACAAAATGGTGATGATGGCATGACTTATCCCAAAGGAATGTGAGAATTAAAGTGGTATTCATGATAGCAATTCATCTGAGATCACAAAAATCAAACACATTTTAGTGATTTTTGTGGGAGAGGGGTTACTAGGGGTTGAACCCAGCAGCACTTTGCCATTGAACTACATCCCCAGCCCTTTTTACTTTTTTAAACAAATTGAATCAGCATCTTGTTAAGTTCCCCAGGATGGCCTTGAACTTGGCGATTTTTCTGCCTCAGCCTCCCACAATGCTGGTTTATAGGTATGCAGCAGTACACCCAGTTTACATCTTAGAACTTTAAAGAAAAACTCAATTGAGTTTTTTATGACTGTGATTAATATGGTGCCTTGCACACAGCAGGACTAGTGGTTTGAGAGGATCTCTGGGTAGTAGGTTGGGGCCCTTGGGGTCAGCTATGTATTGCCCGTTTGTCAGGTGGAGCTGGCTTTGTGGGACACAGCAGGGCAAGAAGACTATAAATGCCTTCGGCCTCTCTCCTATCTGGACACAGATGTCATCCTCATGTGCTTCTCCATTGACAGCCCCAACAGCCTGGGTGAGGACTTTGGAGAGAGCGGGTGGAGACGCTTTGGAGTCAGCCATCTTCAGAGGCTGTGGGGATGGAGTCACAAGGGCTGCACAGGCTCTGCTGGCTCCTTTGTTGTGGTATCTCCAGTGGTTGGAAGGGCTTGGGGGAGGATATGCTACAAGGGACCGGGTTTTGAGGTATGAAGGAGACCATCAGCCTCAGACTGCTATGGGAAGGAAGACCAGTGCCCACATGCTTAAACTGAGGAAACTGTTGGGACATGTCTGTACAGAAAACATACCTGAGAAGTGGACCCTGGAGGTGAAGCACTTATGCCCCAATGCGCTCATCATCCTAGTGGGGAATAAGAAGGACTTGAGGCAAGATGAGCATACCAGGAGAGAGCTGGCCAAGATGAAGCAGGTGGTGGGGCTGCCTGATGGGGAACCCTGGGGAGGAAGGTGCCCCCTGAGGGGTTGCAATCTGAGGCAGAAAGGAGCTCTCTCTTCAGCCAACTGTCCTGTGTTAAGCAGTCATAGTGATATCTACCTCCTCCTCTCCCATGTGTGTGCCCTGCTAAGAACCAGAAGGAACCTCAGTATCAAATCAGATGATCATAGAATGAAGTGACTTGTCCAAGGTCACTTGGCATTTTAATTTATTCCAGTTTATTATTCTGTCTTTGGAATTGGGGCTACTAAGATGAATAAGGAAGTCCTTGTCCACGGGAGACAGATTATGTTTCACTTAGGGTATGCAGACTGTGCCATCAGTGTACCTGGGGAGGAAGGGCATCATCAATGGCTGAAGAAAGGCTTAGAGGGTGAGGGATCTGGCTTATTCAGGGTCTCACTAAGTGGCCCACTGACCAGAGGAAGAGTTTATT
The DNA here is from genome assembly GCF_052094955.1 of Ictidomys tridecemlineatus. Classification (NCBI taxonomy): domain Eukaryota; kingdom Metazoa; phylum Chordata; class Mammalia; order Rodentia; family Sciuridae; genus Ictidomys; species Ictidomys tridecemlineatus. Next base: position 163,447 of record NW_027523079.1, on the reverse strand, counting down.
ACATGAAGCTGCCAGGGTATGGAATAGAGACTATCTTGAGAGGATAATTATATAAGGCAAGGTTTTAAACTGGGGACAGCAGGCAGAGGATGGGTTGGGGGGATGATGGAGAAGGTAGTCATTTAGGAGGTAGCTGACACACATTCAGGCAAAACATATGTGGACCACAGAGTCTGCAACTAGGTGGGAGAGGAGGGGCTAGTCTGGGGATAACTTTTAATGTAAACATGAGGTTTAGATCCATGCCTGGGGCAGCCGGGGCCTGGATGCTTTGTAAGCTCAAGGCTGAAGGAGGTATTTGTTATGGGTGATGTGGTGTGAGGTGCACTTAGCCAACAGCTTCCTCTGCCTTATCTTCTGTCTTCTCAGGAACCCATCGGATATGAGGAAGGCCAGGATATGGCAAATCATATCAGTGCCTTGAGTGCTCTGCCAAAATCTATGAGGGATTGCGGGAGGTTTTCAAGATGGCCACTCAAGCTGGCCTCCAGGTCCTCAAGAATAAGTGCCAGAGGGGCTGTCCCATTCTCTGAGATCCCCACGGCTCCTGATGCCCTTTTCCTTCACAGTGGCTTAGGGATCACCCACCTGCCCTTGAGCTCCACCCTTAGGACTCCATGCTGAAGGCTCCTTTTTCCAGTTTCCTCGTGCCCAGGATTGCTTCGTTTCCCTAGCCCCCAGAGTGGTGACAGGCCTGCTCTCCCTCCCTGTCCTCTGGGAGCTGGGCCTGTGGCCTGCCCTTCTTGAGCAGTCCCTCTCCCTGCTGCCTTGGTCCAGGGGTAGGGCTCTTGCTCCCTTTGGCCCTCCCCAGAGTATGGTCACACACCAGCACTTTATATACTTCTGGCTCAGAGGAGCATTTCTAGGGTAGGTGGATTGGGGTTTCTCCTTTGGGCAGGGGCCTTGTCTCTGACTGAACTTGTTGGGGGTCATGAATAAAGGCCACAGGTTCCAACACGTGTGTGGCAGCTTCCTATTTCCTTTGTCTGGTTCCTATCTTGGCTACAAGCCCAGAGTCCCATCTCTCTCTTCATTTCCAAGTTGCTTGCCAGACTGGCCCCCTGTTGGCAAAGGCAGGACTATGGTGGAAGGGTGGAGTCTTGGAGCAGAGATGAGGTCATGCCTGGCTTAGCCTGGGGGGTAGGTGAGGGGCATGGTCTCTAGTCTGGACTAAATTTAGTAACTGGTGGGTGGCTTCCCACTGAGTTTCCTCCCCTGGACATGGAGGCTGTGAGGAGATGTGGCCCTGGACAGGGTGTGACAGTCTCAGCCTCTTGCAGGTCAGCTTGGGGACACAGGAAGCTGGGCCCAAGAAGAGGAGACACGATCTAGAGGATTTTGCATAGAATAAGATTTTTTGTTTTCAGAGTTTTTCTTTCTTCCCCTTCCCCCATAACAATGCTAACAAGCAGCTTGATGTGTCATTATCCCCAGCAGTGAAAGGGGTGGAATGGCTTGGTTGTAAACACCATCCCCCAGCCTTCCTGTCCCTTAGAGGGGCAGCCCAGCTGGATTCTGGTTCAGGATTGGGTGCAGCGGGCTAAGGCTTGGCTTGGTGTGAGAAGGCAGGCAGCTGTGTCTTCAGAGCGAATTCCTCCACTGGGGCTCCACTTGCAGGGACAGGCCCCCTTTACTCTCCCACTCCTGGGGGAGGTAGTCATGACCATGGGGCCCTAGAAAGAAAGGAGGTATGGTTTGTCTTCTTTACCTTCTCTTCTACCACTGTCCCCTGCCTGGTCCACCCTGGCCTAGTCATACCTAAGATAGAGGGGCTGAGCTTGCTCAGATCTTGAAGTAAGTTCTGTCCATTCTGTAGGTCCAGGAAAGGGACACCCTGTATACCCTCTGATTTCTTTACCGAACTCCAGGAATCTGTGGGGGACAGAGGTGTTGACACACAGAGCCATGCAGGCCTGGATGAGGAGTACCAGCACAGGCTGGAGGCGAGGCCTGGGTCCTGCCACATCTGAGCTTTGGTTGCTCAAGCTCTAAATGTCAGCTCACTTACAAATAAGATGGAGGTTTTATGAAGATTAACTGATCCTGAGGATTGAGCCATAAACAGGTACTAATGAAGATACAGCTGCCTAAGCTGGGGCTTGTGGCAACCATGAGGGATTACAGGGCAGGAATGCTCACGCTTTCCAGTCGGGGTCATGGCCCAAGAGAATGGGGTTGCCCACTATGATGAGCAAAGCTTTGGCCCAGGTCACAGCCACGTTGAACCTCTGGAAGGAAGAAGTGGTGGGGTCATGGGAAGGAAAGGCCAGAGGAAGGAAGAATTCCTGCTACACCCACCAGCCCTCCAACCTTGGGGTTCTTAAGGAAACCCAGGTTAAAGAACAGATCCAGCTGCACAAACCTCTGTCTGCTTCGCACAGTAGAGATGAAGACCACGCTGCATTCTTGGCCTTGGAATTCTTCCACAGAGTCCACCTAGAAGAGATAGAGTCAGGGCGTGAGAATAGGTGGGTTCAAGGGGAACTTAAGGGATGTCTGCCACATGGCGCTTGAGCTGCAAGGAGGGTACACTGGGCAATTGTCAATCAGTGGGTGAGTGCTGCCACAGGGGACAAGAGGCATGCTCTGGAAGTACAAGCCTCAAGAGTAAAGCTAGCTCTGGGATTCGGGCCTGTAAAGTCATCAGAACAAAGCAAACAGTGTTTCAAAGAACACAGTAAATAAAAAGAGTGTTTCTAAAACTTTCCTGGAGATAATCAGCAAGTACTTGTTAAGACTATAGAACCTTGGGCCCTAACCCAGACTTCCTGATCAGAATTTTCCAAGGCAGATGTCTCCAAATCTCAAAAGAGTAGGTTTCAGGCTTGTACCTGAGGAGCTGTAAAAAAAATACTAGTGCCCTGGCTCTGCCCCCAGATATCAGTGTTAATTGGCTGGGAGGGGCCCTGGTAGTATTAACATCCCTCCAGGTGATTTTTCTCTGTATTAAGAATCACCATCTCAGAGCAAGTGTTAAGCTACTGAGGGTGGAGATGAGGTGACAATATCACATGACAAATGGGGGTAGGCTGTGGCATTTGGACTTCATTCTTAGGGCAAAGACCTCAAACCTGCCCAATCACAGTGATGTGGGAGGTTGTTAAACATGCAGGCTTCCTGATCTCATGCCAGAACTATAAGCTGGAGCTTTGAGGAGCAAGAGGATGGGGAAAAACCCAGTTCTGTCCAAGGCAGTGGAGGTGGGACAGGGACATGGGCCAGACTGAAGCAGTGGCACAGGAGCTGAGGTCTCTGATTTGGGAAAAAGAAGGGTACAAAGAAGGTGAGAGTGAATGTGAAGTAGTGAGTCACCTTCAAGTCCTTCCAGTCTCTGAAGCTCCCTGTCAAGTTTGGTGATGCAATAATGGATTTTTCCACCTGGAATGAAGGGAAAGGCATCTTTCTCTTATGCAGTCACCTCAATTCAAGAGGAACCAGGCAGGAAGGAGGCCAGAGAGCTGGGGAGCAAAGAGGGAGGAGGAAGCTGACCTCTGCACTCTTCTGAGATATAGGGCCAGCAGAGGCCAGGGCTGTTCCAGAGGTATCACCTGGGGGAGGACCCATCCTTGCTGGGAACTGAGGGCCTGACCTGCTTCCGGTAATGGCGAGATGACTCCAATGCTTTGTGGGCTCAGGCATGCTTTCCCCTTTTTAGAGGAAGGGGCCAGGAGCAGCTCAGGTAGGAGGTCACCGTGTCAGCCTCTTCAGGGTTGAAGAAGGATGGGCTATTGCACTCATGCTCATCTTTGCCCATCACACTATGAAAGATGATGGGAAATCCCTGGTCATAGGTTAGAAGAAACCCTCAACTGGACTTCCCTGCTTCCCTTCCCTCCCACTCCAAAACCCTTGCAGGCAATAAGGAAGATTAGGCCAAGGTGACAACTGGAGGGACCCCTGGTGTTCAGTGGAGCCTTTTCCTACCTTCAGTAAACAATCAAGATATGGGGGTGGGGGCCTGAGTCCTGCTCTTTCCAGCCTCACCTTTTGAGACAGACCCTGTCAGCGGGAGAAGCACTCTTGATCCACCACATCTGCACAGGCCTGTAGCTCTCCATCGTAGTAGAGTTGGTTGGGAATGTCCAGGATGATGGGATGGGACCTGAGAGGCAGGAGGGAGGGAGAGCTAGACCAAGGCCTGGATTACTTTTGTCCTGCCCTTGGGGGACAGGCTTTAGGTCCACACATGAGCATCTTGCTTCCTGCTTTCTGCATAGCAGGACACATTCACCTGCAAGCTCTCCTGCCAGGCATTGCACACCACATAAAGCAGAACTTGTGGGTCCATAGGGATCCAGTGAACAGTGAAATTATTATTATTATTTTCAAATTACTTTTAAAAACTAAGATTTGCCAGGCATGGTGGTGCATGCCTGTAATTGCAGTGGCTTTGGAGGCAGAGGAAGGAGGATGACCAGTTCAAAGCCAGCCTTAGCAAAAAGCAAGGCACTTAAGCAACTCAGTAAGACCCTGTCTCTAAAAAAATACAAAATAGGCCTGGAGATGTGGCTCAGTGGTCATGTGCCCAGTTCAATCCCTGGCACACTCCATCCCTCAAAAAAAAAAAAAAAAAAAGAAAGAAAGAAAAAGAAAAAACTAAGAAATTAGGGACTCAGCTTTCAATTTTGCCAAGGAAGGTCAGTACAGAAACAATGTATCACTTCCCATTACCCTTATTTGAGATAATATGTTAAATCCAAAAATAAAAGTAGTAATGATACAATAACATTTCCTTTCTGCAACTGTCCTATATGGTACTCATCCAAGCATTTTTAATGTCTAAACTTATTCAGTAAAAGAAGTATATAAACAGGGTGTGGTTCTGTGTGCTTGTAGGTCCAGCTAGCTATTCAGGAGGCTGAGGCAGGAGGACTGCCTGAGGCCAGCCTGGGGAACAAAGAGACTCTTAAAACAAAACAAAACAAAACAGAGCTGGCTATGTAACTCAGTGGTAGAATGTGCCTAGCATGTGTGAGAGCCTGGGTTCAATCCCCACCACTGCAAAACAAACAACCCTGCCTAGCCCTCTAATCTGATAATATGTTTATGAAAAACTATTCTTTTTCTCATTTCTCCTTGGATTGCCTGGAAATGCCATCCGAGACAGACATGAGACAAATCCTGGTGTCTGACCACCCCCATATCTAGATAATCTCAGTAGTCCAGAATAAAACCACTAGCTAAAGGAGGCCTCCGACCTTCCAGTCTATACTCCTTTCTGCATCACAGAGGCACAGAGCACCAGGAATGCAGACCACAGCCTCCTGCTGGAGCACAATGGGTACGAAGGCATGGGCTAGCAGTGGAGGGAGATGAGGGTGTGGGCATATCTGTAGTTTCATAGCAGCTTGGTTATGAACTGAGGTGATGAGCTTGGTCATAGCCATCAGGGCCCTTCTTGTACAGGGCATTGTAGGTGAGCAGCCATTCCAGCAGCGAGTACACCAGCCCATACTTCTGTGTCAGTGGGGACTGCAGCACAGGTCCCAGCTGTCAAGGGTCTCCAGCCAGCACCAGTTGCCCTCCTGGATTGCCTGTTTCCTTAACTTCCATCAGTCCTAGAAGGCAAAGGTGGTATGAGGAGAAAGGTAAGTGATGGGATCTCCCCATGCAGGGTGGCACACCTGTACCCCACTCTGAGCCGCTCACCTACTATGGCCACCAGACTCTCAGGTTCCATGCAGTGGCCAGCATCATCGATGAAGGTGTGTGTGAAGTGATCAATGGGAAACTGGGCTTATACCAACCTGGGAGGTGTCAGGCCAGGCAGGGTCATCCCCAGGCACCCAACTACCAAACCTGAATGCTCACCCAATCTGATCCCTCACTCACCCACTGAAAACCCTTCCCCATCTTCCCAGCCCACTACCCTTTTATTTACACACACACTCTCCACCTGCTGGCCATGATGAGAGTGGTAATTAAGATGCAATATTCCTGCAGTTCCTTCTTGGCAGGAAACACATACTCCCCCTTTTTCGCATCCCTGTTACAGTAGGGCTGTGGATTGTGAAGCAACATGAGGCATCAGCTTGGCTCTACCCATGCCCACCCTCACTCTGGCACTGGGCCACTTTATAGACATGGAAACTGAGGCCCAGAGAGGGTTCTCACCCACCCAAGGATGAGGATCCAAGTCTCCCTACTTTTCTGGTTTACCCTTAGAGTCTCCCAGACATCTGCCATCCCTTGACCCTCTGCACTTCCCTGACCTTAATGTCCTCAGGTACCATGTGGATGTCCCTGCTGGGGGCCAGGAGGCAGTAGATGGAGCTGGGCAGGTGGACCCAGAGCCGCTGACAGAGAAGGTCAGCACCCGAGTTGGATGGAACGCAGGCTAGGATGTGAGCTTCGGGCAAGTGCTTCACCACCTGAGATGCGGACAGGTAGAGTGTGGGAAGCAGTTTCCCAAACTCTAGTGACTCACACTGGGGCAGTGAAGCATCTGCCTCCCACAGCCAAGGGAGGCAGTGATATAAATGACAAGTTCTATCCTGGAGCCCTGCTAGTTCAATTAGCACTTTGACGTGGGACAACAACTGCAATAAAACACACAAGTCTATGAATACCAAAATGCAAAAAGTCATTCCAAGAGCCACACAGTGCCCAACCTACCCAACAGTGCTCAACAGCCACACTGACTCTAGCTCCCCACTTTTTTTTTAAAAAAAATTGTAGTTGTAGATGGACAGAATGCCTTTATTTTATCTGTTTATTTTTATGTGATGCTAAGGATTGAATCCAGTGCCTCACCCATGCCAGGCAAGTGCTCTGCCACTGAGCTACAGCCCTAGCCCTCCCCACCTACTTTTGATGGCTGCTGAGAAACAAGAACTTTCAGGGAGATGAAGGAAATCAGAATTTGGGGAAAACCGCTCCATCTGGGGGAGTCAAGGATATAGGTCCCAGGTTTATCCTCAAGCCTCACCTGCTTAATGGCCTCTACTAATGTGACAGTCTTGCCAGTGCCTGGAGGCCCAAAGATGATGTAGGGGGCTGGATGTGTGGTGTCCATAACAATGTGCTTTATGGCCTGCAGCTGCTCTGGGTGTGACTCCAGACTCCAGTCATACAGCCTGGCAGGGAGGCCGGGAATCCAAACTTCAACTTATCCAGCCAGCATCCCAGAAGCCTCTAGGACTCCATCCCCAAGCCCCACACTCCAACCAGCCCTGGAGTCCCCTGCCCTCAGTCTCACTTGAGCTTCACATCTGAGGGCAGCAGCAGGACCCCACAGGAGTCCACAGGAAAAAGCATGGACCACAGCAGCCAGCACCCTGTCAGTTCCAGGGCCCGATGCTGGACCTGCAGGGGCTGGCGGTTGAAGGTGAAGTTCACCTTGAAGGTCAGCCCATCCACAAATCGGTTCAGGAGGGTTTGGATAGGGAGAAAGGTAGAGTAGTTCCAGTTAGGTGGGCCAGACAGTAAAAAGCCAGGACCTCCCTCCACCTCCCTCTGCTCCACTCCCTGTTTCCAAGACTTCCATAAAAGCTCCCTAGGAGAGGCAGCTGCTGAGGTAGCTCAGAGTTCCCTGGAAGAAAAGCCCCTGCCCTGTGCTTGGGATCCACTCATCCTAGGAGAAAGCCTCTTGTCTCCCCTGACCTGAGGGAGAAGCCTGAAGAAGGGTTCCCCCAACACCCACCTCATGGAAAAGCTCAGTTTGACATGGTCCAGTTCCACCTTGTGCATGAAGCCCTTGTAGGTGATGGGGTCCTCCTGGTGTGTCTCAGAGGACAGAGGGAAAACAGGTGGTCCCCCCGCAGCACTGAGGGGTGGCTCTCAGTCACACCAGGAACCTACAGGGTGTGAACATAAGCAAGCTTCTGTCCCAAGCATGGTCACTGAAGGACCCAACCTCCAGGCTCTCCAGATCTCTGAGGGACGAAAACTGAGGCTCTGGCCTTCTAACCCAAGACTCAGAGAGCTGCGTTTTCCCTATTTCCCTTCCTCTCCCACCAGACAGGAGTTGTGGGGAGAGGAAGAATACAACCTTCCCAAGCTGCTCACAGGTTCAGAACTCCAGGGTGCTAGTTTAAGGCCTGGCAGCTGCTTCCCACTCTACTCAGCTGCCCTCTCACCAGCTCAGTTCTACTCTGCCTTTAAAATATTGTTAAAACTCATCTCCTGTAGTCATCTTGCCATGATCATCCTTGTTCTCTCTTCCCACCTGCATTTGTGTGGAGAAATTTATTCTCATGGGCAATTCTGGTCTAAGGTACACACATTCAAAATCTGTGTGCTAGAAAGGGGCCTAAGAATTATCCAGTCCAGCTTTATGCTTTTTAGATAAGGAACCTATGGCTCAGAGAAAGCAAGGATATTGCCCAAGATCACACAGCCAGTAGTAGCAAAGTCTAGATTAAAACCCCAATGTCCTGCTCTGACACCATTTTGGGCAAAGGATGCCCACCCTATCCCTTGCTGACCCCTCTGGGACAGGAACCATTTCATCCTTTTTCTAGGTTTGACCTGTATTTAGGAATGGCCTATAGAGGTTGGCTGACTTGAGCCTGCCCTCCCTGCACCTGATCTGAGCCCCAATCTCCAGAGTGAGCAGCCTGGGGTTCTGGTCCATGGAGTCCCAGGTCATGGGCACTGATTCCAGGTCATAGTGCCAGATGTCATGCTCCATCTGCAGCTCCTCCAGGTGCAGCAGCAGTCAGAGTTTCACCTCATAGTTCCTCCACGTCAGGGCTGTCTCCAGCTGGGCCCTGGCAGTGATGGTTGGAGGATGAAGTGGGAAGGGCAGAAAAGGGACAGATCAAGCACCCCCATGACCAGGAGCATCTAGCCCCTCCCATTTGCAACTAGGAACACACCATTAATCAGAGAAGACCAGAAGGACAGAGAAATGGATTGGGTCAGAGGCCTTGAAGAAGGGAGCCCCAACTCTTGCTTCCTCCAATGTCCTTGACCCAACCTCAGACCTGACTTGAGTATCCGCGGTAGATCTTATGGCGGAAACATTCTTCCCCAGATCTTCCTTCCATGACTCACACCCTAACCTCATTCAAATATCATTCTCTGTTCAAATGTCACCTCCTCAAAGAGACCAGGACTGACTACTCTCTGTAAAACATCACCAATTCATCCCCTTGTCCTGCTTTGGTTTTACTTTAGCATTACTTGAGTTCTTCAAAGCACTCACCAGAATATGGAATGTACAAGATAAAATAAAAGAAATGATCAGTGCTCACTGTTCCCCACCAGAATGGGCAAGGCCCATTTGGAACAGCAACTGGCAAGTGGGCTGCTCAGCAAGGGTGAACAAAGAGAGCCTGGGAGGCTGGACAGACATCCAAAGCAACAGGCAGAGGCCAGCAGGGAGAGGGAAGACGGGAGTGGGGTACTGAAGGAAAGCACTTACTTGATCTCAGCAATCTCCTTTGAGGCAGTGAAGATACTTGTTCTCTGAAGAAGGATGGGGAGCAGCTGCCTGAGGCATGGGGGTGGGTAGTAGGTCCCCAGTTCCATACTTACCTTCAAGTCATGGCCTTTAGCACTGCAGAAGTAGGGGGAAAAGCTGTCATAAACATTGAACTTGTCACCTTCAAGACTCTGGGAATGCCCCTCCGTGGAGGAGGCACAAGGACCCCTGTGATGCCATTTCCAAAGGGTGGTCGGCAGCCTCTGCCCAAGGACATGGAGCTCACTAGCTCATGTGGCTGCTCAGTCCATGGGTGGACCAATTTTGGAAATCCCAATACTTGGAATATTTAAAATATATTATTTATAATACATTTTCATTATTAAAAAAGAATCTGGCAAAAAATTATAATAACATTTTTACCATCCTGAGACAGCCAATGTTAATTTTTGGGGGTATGCAGGCTTCCAGATTAATTTATATTATATGTGTATATATATTGTTTTTGTTTTGGGGTACCAGAAATTGAACCCAGGGGCACTTTACCACTCAGCCACATCCCCAGCCAGCCCTTTTTAATTTTGGTTTGAGACAGGGTCTCAGTAAGTTGTGTAGGGCCTCACAAAGTTGCTGAGGCTGGCTTCAAACTTGTAATTCTTCTGCCTCAGCCTCCTAAATCACTAGGATTAAAGGCATGTGCCACTGCACCTGGCACCTATATATTGTTAACAAAAAGTGAACAATTATCTAACTGTGAAGGTCCTACAGTATTTTGTAACTAGCTACCTATGTCGAAAAGATGTTTACACATGAGTCCACTCGCATGACATGTCCAGCACAGAGAAATTTATGGAGACAGAGATAAAGTGAGTGGCTGCTAAGTACTAAGCAGGTGGGTGAGTGAAAAAAGGGTGGTAGCTGAAGGGTATTGGGTTTCTCTTCTTTGGCATAATAAAATGTTCTAAAACTGACTGTAATGATGGTTGCACATATCTGTGAACATACTAAAAAAAATCACTGACCTGTATGATATGTGAATTATTTCAGTAAAGTTGTTTTTAAAAAGAGAGAGATCTGGGTGCAGTGATGCATGCCAATAATCCCAGCACCTCAGGAGGCTGAGTCAGAAGGATCAAAATTTCAAGGCCAGTCTCAACAACTTAGCAAGACCCTGTCTCAAAATAAAAAGAAGTGGGGCTATAGCACAGTGGTAAAGTGTCCCTGATTTCAATTCCCAGTACTACCAATTATTTTTAATTTAAAAAGAGAAGAGAGGGGGCTGGGTAGAACATGGGCTTAGCATGCATGGTTTTGATCCCCAATGCTGTGAGAGAAAGAGAGAGAGAGGGTGGGGGGAGAGGTGTGTGTCGGTCTATAATGGGCTGCCTGATAATTCATTACACAGTGAAAATACTTCTTAAAAAATGTTTTCATACTGTCCTTGTTCCTGCTACTCTCCTGCAGTTTGCTTCCTAGGCAGAATTTTTTTTTCTGAGCCCAGAGGAGGGAATAAAGGGTCCCTTGGTTCCCAGCTCTGGGCTTTTACCAAGGGTCCACACTGTTGTGATAAGGACAGGCCAAGCCCTGTCAGGTCTGGAGGGAGGGCTTACAGGTCAGGTCTTTCTCCTTCCTCTATCCGGTTGGTCAACACAGTGTTTCCAGTGATCCAGGTGTGCTTGAAGGGAGTCATGGGCTCCAATTGTGCAGCCATAGGGCTGTGGGCGATGGCAGCCAAGAAACGGGAAATGTAAAAAGATGCCAGCTCCTTCTGAACCTGACTTCCCAGGTCCCAGCAGCTCCCAGAGCACCGTGGCTGGGAAGTAGCCCACAAAGCTGGTCTTACAGTGCACATGCAACTCATAGCATTCACCTGCAGGAAGAAGGCTGAGTGAATGGGAGGGGGGAGGGAAGGCAGGGACCCTCCCACCAACATGCTGACCCTGACACTTGCCCAGCCAGACCTATCCCGAGAGGAGACTACTGGACAGCCAAAGTGTGTGCTCCAAAGCTGCAGCCCTGCTAGGACAAGCCCTGCCCACCAGAATTCTTCCCTTTGGAAAGCTACTCACCGGGGCCCAGCAGGCAGGGCAGATCTTGGTCACCATAGTAGAAGGCAAACTGGGGTTTCTGGCAGAGTGGGAAGAGGTGACTGAGGGTAGCAGGTTTGTTTCCTCCGTCCCAGAGCCTCAGGGTCAGCACCTCCTTGTGGTTCAAACCCAGGCAGATAACGAGCTGCTCATCTCATGCTTCATGGGGCCCCTGGACTTCCACGTCCACCCCATGCTTCCCATGAAGATACTCAGCCCTGGGGAGAGTGGGAGTCAAGGGTGGGGGCTAGGGCAGGAGCGGCCTGGGCTGGGGGATGCCCTGGGGAGAGTGCCAGCCATGCTCTCACCCACAGCCAAGCCCCCCACCTGCTTCCCCCATTCCTTAAGGAAGAGGCCTCCCCACAACCTGAGCAAACTACTCTTCTTGGTTAGACAGCCCCTTCCCCCATGCCCTGAGTACCCCTCACAAGCAAGTGTGTGTTCACGAACAAATACACACACACACACACACGTACACACACCTGTTATAAAAGATCTTGGCTAGCAGTGACTTATGGTGCTTGCTGATATCTGAGCTCAGCTTCATTCTCCTCTTTTCTGGAAGCCGCGAGTCAGTCCAGTGGTCCAGTTTGAAGAACCTGACCTGAGTCTTGCTGACGTAGGCCAGATTTGCCTTGAGAAGCACTCAGACTGAACCCAGAGATTCCAGTGTGTGACCGCAGTGCAGCCTCTGAGGCTCCCAGGGCAGCCTAGGGGAGGGGACTGGTCTCCCAAAGATGAATGGGCACTACTCAGGCAAAAGACGGAGGGCACAGTGAGTCAAGGTGAGGGGTGTGACCTCGCTACCTCTGGGCCATTCCTGCACCTCTGGGAGCCTCGCTTCCCTCCATTATGAAATGGGAATGGCAAGGCTTGCCTCTTTTAAAGGTTGCTGTGAGCCTCACCCAAGATGGTAGCATTGCTGCAAGCCACTTAGCCCAGCACCTGGCACATAGGAGACCTCAGTAATAGTGAGTGATGATTAGTATCACATACAGTTTGGTTGCACTAAAGTGAGAAGTGCGAGGGGAGTGGCAGGAGATAGTAGAGGTACACAGGGCCCATGATTCGGGCCGGGTTGCATAGGCCGGTACCTGATCTTGAAGTCGCTGTTATAAATGGTTCGCAGCTGCTCGGGATCTGTCTCCATGTCCTGTCCTCTAACGACTAGGAAACTCTCCAAGCACTGGCCCATCTCCTGGAGCTGCCGGCAGCTGAACATACTGGGCATCTCAGCGATGGCTACAGCCCAGGCAGGAGGGTCCGTGGAAATGAAACTGAAAGTCGCCGCTGTGGTTGGAAGTTGGCGGCCCTGCGATGAGGGTGCAGAGGGGGGAAGCCCGCTACCTCTGACCTCCTGCTCCTGCAATCTCCCTTTCCCCCACCAGGCGTCCCTCCGCAGTTCTTTCCCTACCTGAGCCTTCCCTTTGGTCTCTTCGTCTTATCCCCTCCCCGTGCGCTGCGACCCAGGTGTAGGCCAGCATGACCATCACCCTCCTCTGGGACTCCTGATAGCGGCCACCTGGGACACTGGAGGGGAGCCAAGGGAGGACAGAAGTACCCAACACCACCAACTCACCCTCTGAATGGAGGACTTGCGGCTGTGCAGCATCCTCAAGAGCAGAATCCTCAGCTTTGAACTCATCCTTCTCCTCTCCACCAGAGAAGAAATCCTTTGGGAACCAATCCACCCAGTCGGAACTACATATCAGGGGCGTCTCCTCCGCCCCATACTGCAGGGACAAGGTGGCAGAAACCAGAACACCACCGCCCGCGCCCTGACAGGCCAGGACAGACCAGGCGGTGCCATCTCACCCCACCTACCCACACTCCTGCCGCCGCCACCGCCGCCAATGCCTCAGACCTGCCTGCCGCGGCTGCCTCTGGCTCCCACCCGATTGCCGCCACAGTCACCTCCGACCTCCTGCTGCGGACGCCAGGCCGCCTGACGCCCACGCCCCGCTGCCTGCGGCTGTGGCACCTTGCTGCCTGCTGCGGACGACGCCCCCCTCCTGCTGCGGACGCCAGGCCGCCTGACGACCAGCCCCGCTGCCTGCCGCTGTGGCACCTCGCTGCCTGCCGCTGTGGCACCTCGCTGCCTGCCGCTGTGGCACCTCGCTGCCTGCTGCGGACGACGCCCCGCCTGCCACCGCCTCCGTTTCTGCCACCACTGCTGCTGCTGGCCCGCCTGCTGCTACCTTTGCCTCGCCTCCTGCCACTGGAACTACCGCCCCACCAGCTGCCAATGCTGCCTCCTCAGGCTCATGTGCGCCACCGCCGCTCCGCCTGCTCCCGCCCCCGCTGCTGCTGCCACAGCCACCACCGCCGCTCCATCTGCAGCTGCTGCCTCCTCCCCGCCTACAGACGCCGCCACCGCAGCCCCACTTGCCAGCGCCATCCCGCTGCTGCCTTGGCGGCCAAGGCCCCGCCTCCCACGGCCTCCGCCCCGCTTCCCGCCACCTCCGCGGCCCCACCTGCTGCTACCTTTGCCTTGCCTCCCGCCACTGGAACTACCGCCCCACCTCCCGCCAATGCTGCCCCCTCAGCCTCGCGTGCCCCCGCCGCCGCTCCACATGCTCCAGAGCCCGCTGCTGCTGCCGCCGCCACCGCTGCTCCACCTGCAGCTGCTGCCTCCTCCCCGCCTACAGACGCCGCCACCGCAGCCCCACTTGCCAGCGCCATCCCGCTGCTGCCCTGGCGGCCTCAGCCCCGCTTCCCACGGCCTCAGCCCCGCTTCCCGCCACCTCTGCTGCTCTGCCTGCTGCCGCTGCCTTAGCCGCCCCTCCACCTGCTGCCTGAGCTGCTTCTTAAGAGCTGTAAGGTAGGTGGTGCCTTGCACGTGCCCGGAATCGCCTTACTCATGGCAGTGGGGCTGGGATGAGGATTCGTGAGGAGTGCGGCCCTGCCTTGATTTTTGCAGAGCTTGGTCCCTCTGCCCTTGGCTGGGCCCTTGACCACATGCACCATGGTCCTGCCCTGTAGCGCAAGGCTCCTCACAGTGTCTCTACATTCTTCCGAGCTCTTGAGAGCACCCCACAAAAGGAGATGCTTTCTGGGATTTTGGGGAAGAACTGATTGTTCTGCTCCTCTAATTATACTTGTGGAACCAATAATTACTGATGCCTTGATACTGAGTATCCAACAAAGGGCTTGAAACTGGAACGGATTTGGACCCTACCTGCCCTCAAAACTGCTTTAAGATTAAGAGATGTCGGACCTCTGAGAAAATTGCCTCCACAGATTAAAAAAGAATAAAAAATAATTAGAAAGCAAAAATTCCAGAAACTCCTCAAAATCAAAAATTCTAGAAAATCCCCAAAAGCAAAACTTGAAATGACTACATCCTACATAACACCCTAAATGCACACAAGTGAAATATTGTGTAGGCACTCTATTGGATGTTTTATAAGTGGTCTGGAGATGATTTAAATTATATGGGAGGTTGTAGGTGGGTCCTATGCAAAGTCTATCCCATTTTATGTGAGTGTTGAGCTTCCACAGATTTTGGTATTAGGTTAGGTGGGTCATGGAACCAAACCTACACAGATACTGAGAGACAACTTATGTTGGTTCAAAGAAAATCTGATATTTCAGAAATGCAGAAAGTCAAAAGCAGAAGCCCTACTTCATTTTTGGGTCCTGTGAGGTACATCTTTTCCTAACTTTTCGTCTAAGTATTGAAATATCTATGCATACATGTGTTGGCTTTTCTACAAATATATTTATCATTTCTATCTCATCCTTGCATTTAGATATTTCCTTACCATGACAGTGATTGTGTATGACTGTGTATGTGAAATGAGTCTCATTTCTTTCTTTCTGTTTTTGGTACTGGGTATTGAACTCCAGGGTGCTTAACCACTGAGCCACATCCCCAGCCTGTTTAAATATATTATTTAGAGACAGGGTCTCACTGAGTTGCTTAGGGTCTCTTAAGATTCTGAGGCTGGCTTTGAACTCTTTTTACTCCTGCCTCCACCTCCTGAGTGGCTGGGATTACAAGTGGGCGCTTTTTTAGTGGTAACATAGAATTTCCACATATGCATGTGCCATAATTTTGTGATTGATATCCTATAGGTGAATATTTGGGTTATTTCCCAAATTTACTACTACATATAACAGTGCACACTATTTGATGAGATACCATGTGGTTTCATTGGGTCAAATGGTGGTTGCATTTCAAGCTTTCTGAGGAATCTCCATACTGCTTTCCAGAGTGGCTGTACCCATCCAAATTGATTTATTTTAAGCAAGTGTCTTCCCATGTCCTTTAAGTTTAGAGGCATAGGGTTCTGTTTCCAAGGATGTCATGCCATTGTTTAAAATTATTGTTGAAACTCCAAATATGTGTAGCTTTTCATCCACCCTTCCCACACACAAGTAAATAAATATCACAGTATCTCACTGGATCTCCAGTGCCCATACATGTTTGCAGCTAATGGCAGGGTTGAAGTTTTGTGGCAGAGATCAGACAGCACAGGCTCAGAATATTTCTCTCTTCCTCATTTCCGATCCTTTTATCATTGGAGATGGAGCCCAGCAGCCTGCTTGAATCCTTAGGTAGTGTGAGCCTAGAATATCAGTGGCATTATTTCTCCTCTCCATTAAGCACCAATAATGAAAAAGCAAATTGGGAGCACACTTATAGCATCTGCAGTAAGTCTGAAGTTTGTGTGCATCTGTTGGGCTGCAGTGATGAGATAAATCCTCTTTGTTAATATGTGACTTGCAACTTGAAGCCTCCCCAGTCTCTGGATTATAAAGCAGGTTGCTCTGTGGGCAGCCTGTCAGCCAGAGAACAAGTGGAACAGAGCAAGGGCAAATCCTGGGAATGCAATGAGCACACTGGAATTTTTTTCCTTTTCCTTTCGGTGGTGACTTTAGCTAACAGCTGCTCAAAACCTTGCTGATTCCATAAAGCCTTGCAAGCAAGGGCTGCTAGAAATGAGAGCACACTGAAGTATGTCAGCAAAAGAAGAACAAGGGACTGCTCTTGTAACAGGCACTCTAGTACTTTGACCCCTCTCCTAAAAAATATAGTTCCCAGTCAGGTGTGGTTGTGCATACCTGTAATCCTAGTGGCTCTAAAGGCTGAGGCAGGAGGATTGCAAGTTCAAACCAGCCTCAGCAAAAGCAAGTCCCTAAGCAACTCAGTGAGACCCTGTTTCTAAATAAAATATGAAAAAGGGCTGGGGATGTGGATTAGTGGTTAAGTGTCCCTGGATTCAATCCCCTGTAAAGGGCGGATTTTTTGTATATGCTAATTATATAGAATAGTGGTATATTTGAAAATGCATATACCATAACTGTAGCATAGACAAAGGGGTCAGAGGGAGAGACGAAGGGGTGCAAGGGGAGGGTACCCTGAATGAAATATATCAGTCAGACTACCATGAATCCTATAAAGAAAGAAACTTTCAAGCCTGCCACTGAACTAAGACTCTGTCTACCACCAACAGATGGAGCTTATGTCATGTCCCTTTGGCTTGGAAACAAATATTTCTTAACACCTTTCCAGAACCTAACACATAAATTGAGACTGAAATAGAAGACAGGAACTTATTATACTTGATCATGACCTGTTGGCATATCACTTAAGATCTATTGATTCCCTTCTTCTATAATTCCATAGTCATAAAGAAAATTGGAATCATTTTGTTAAAAGCTAGAATGCTAGGTAGTGCTTTCCCTGGAGAAAATATACCAGAAGTTTTTGCCTCAAAGGAGTGGAGTGGAGTTACAGCTACAAACCTGTTTTCTCTGATATCCATTTCTAGTAAATTGTTTTCATACTATCTGAGCAACTCTTAATTAATTGGTAAAATGAATTTCTGAGCAGAATTGTACTGTGGTCTGATAAGCCAAAAAAATCCCCTCTTATCCACCCCTCACAAACACTCTGTTTAGCATTTTGACAAGGATTCTCCCCTCTTCAAAGTTGAAGAATGATTGTTGTTTTTATTTTATCAATCCACATATTTTAAACAAGTTTTTTTTCCTGTTTCATACCTGAAATTGAACCCAAGGGAACTTAACCACTGAGCTATATTCCCAGCCCTTTTTTTATTTTATTTAGAGACAGGGTCTCACTAAGTTGCTGAGGCTGGCTTTGAACTTGCAATCCACTTACCTCAGCCTTCACAGCTGCCGGGATTACAGGTGTGCACCACTGCACCCAGCTAAACATAACTTTTTAATTCCACTTCTACACATGGGTGTATAAAGTCAATGTGACCTCAACTCATGTAACCTGCAGATTAGCCACAGAATGCTAAAAACAAACATGATTGGTGCCTATTTAAGCAAATGTTTAGACGGGTTATCACTTTTCACAGTATGTCCTTGATTAGCATATACAGTTTCAGCAAGAATCTTGCAGTTTCTGATGTAAGTTCTTGCCATGAATTTTTATTGGGGGGGGCAGGGATAGGAGCTGAGATTTTAACACTAAAGCCTGCTGTCTGTTGTGTGAATAATCCCCAGTTTTTTTTCTTTTGCATTTGACTGTGCAGATGACATAAAACATTTTGTGAATTGGAAAGTATGATCATATCCCCCTCAGGTTTCATTGAGGCACAGATTCCTAGTGAATCTAGTTTGTGCCTGCACTTTTTTGGGGAGGTGAAGTATTTTTGCTCTGAAGGATGCTGCAGCCACTTTTCAAGTGAGAAAAAAATCATCTCTAATACATGTAAAAATTTTCACTACCTAAGAGGAAGGGAGTTGGAAGACAGTTTTTTCTTTTTCTTTCTTTTATTTGTTTTTCTTTTCTTTTTTTTTTTTGTACCTAGGATTGAACTCAGTGGCACTCAACTACTGAGCCACATCCCAGCCCCGTCCCCTTTGTATTTTATTTAGAGACAGGTTTTCCCTGACTTGCTAAGGGCCTTGCTAAGTTGTTGAGGCTGGCTTTGAACTTGCTGACTTCCTGCCTCAGCCTCCTGAGCTGCTGGGATTACATGCATGCCCAGCTAGGGAGCAGTTTTAAGTCACAGAGACATTTGATCTGCATATTTGTGTGAATTAGTGTCTTACTAGAGACATTTTTAAAAATAGTTTTTAAGTTGTTGATGAACTCAATATCATTATCTGGTTTATGTATTTTTATGTGGTGCTGAGGATTGAACCCCAGTGCCTCACTTGTGCTAGGCAAGCACTCTACCACTGAGCCAAAACTCCAGCCCACAAATTAATTTATTAAAGCTCAGCTTTTCCTCCTGTCAAGTGGAGTATTACCAATATACTTCACAGGGTTGCAAAAAGGAGTTAGAAAAAGTGCTTAAAAGAATATATTCTCTATAATCCTTAGATGTTGTGATTAATGTATCATGCACAATTTCAAGTAGCTTACATCATAAGACACAGCTAAAAATGGTGAAATGAATATCTCCCAGTGGTAGAAAGTGGTAGAAAAAAGCACTTTGACACATTCTGGAGTCCTGATACATTCTCACTCAGATCGTGAATGGGGTTCTGTGTGCCCCTCCTATGGTCCATGATGGTTTTGCTAGGTTTGTATATAGTAGGAGTACAGGTAGAGCAGCAGATGACACAGCCTCAGGGCCAGGCTGTATTTATCCACATTATCTGGGCAAAGACCTGAGGTTCCTGGGGGAGGAAACAAATACTAGCTCATAAAGTTTGGTGGTACTAAGCATGATTCCAGACAAAGAAATTCTCCCCAGCTAGCTGGTGACAGATTCCTGCTTGCTCTTCCTTTAACCTAAGAGATGAGCAGAGGTTGATGGGCAGGGAGTGGGGGTGAGTTTGATTCTTCCTCATGGCTTTATCTTTGTGAAATAGGTTAGGGAGATTGTTATTTGGACCTTCATGATATTTCTGTACCCTATAATGAGCGAGTCTGTGCTAGACAGATTGATAGCACTCCATAAATAGAGATGGCCCCCACCTTACGATGGGTTGACTTAAAATATTTCAACTTTACAGTGATGTGAGAGCAGATCTTGGCAACCACTCTTTTTTTTTTTCACTTTGAGTTCAATATTCAGTGAATTCCATGAGGTTTACCACACTGTGTTATAAATTGAGCTCTGTGTTGGGCACAGGGGTGCAGGCCTGCACCTGTAATCCCAGCAGCTTGGGAGGCTGAAGCAGGAAGACCACAAGTTTGAGTCCAGCTTTACCAACTTGGTGAGGCCCTAAGCAACTCAGTGCAACTCTGTCTCTAAATAAAATACAAAATGGGGATGAGATGTGTCTCAGTGATTGAGCACCCCTGAGTTCAATCCCCAGTACCCCCTCACAACAAAAAGAGGTATGGTGTCAGTGATTTTGCTCTGCAGTAGACTCACACCACTGGACTTTGTTTAAGGCAAGCCAGGCTGAGATTTGATATTTGGTGGGTTAAGTGTATTGAAAGCATTTTCAGTACAATGTTTTTAACCTCCTGTGGGCATCCTTTTATTGTAGTTTGAAGAGCACGAGAGTATTGGTTGGTGGGTTGAGGATTGGGGGGCAACCTCTAAATGTTTATGTCATCTATAGAAAAGCAAAGAATTGAAATAAACCAGTCTGTGCTTTAGTTATATATTAAAAATTCTTGATGTGCCTTATGCTGGTAAACATATAACAAATTATTGCTGTAATGACTGATAACACTCAGTTTGGAATTGGGGAGACATGTTAGCATATGACTCTTTGGAGCCAGTACAAGCTTATAAATACACAACTAATTAATACCACGTGTGTGCTGGGTACAGTGCTAAGTGGTTTAGGTATATTTCTTCATTTAAACATCACTGTAACTTTTTTTTTTTGGTACCAGGGATTGAACCCTGGGGAACTTAACCACAGAGCCAGCTCTTTTGTTATAACCACAGAGCCACATCCCCAGCTCTTTTTATATTTTATTTAATGACATGGTTTTGCTAAGTAAGTTGCTTAGGGCCTTGCTAAGTTGCTGAGCTTGTTTTAACTTGCAGTCTTCCTGCCTAAGCTTCCAGAGCTTCTGGGATTACTGGTGTGTCATCATGCCTGGCATAAAACCTCTTTTGAAAGGAGAAAACTGAAGTTCATAGAGATCAAGAAGCTAGCCCAAGGTTACATGGCTTGTAAGTGACAGAATTTCCATGGGGACCCACACAGCCTGGCTTCAGGGTTCATGCTGTGGACTCGAAACTATACTGTCACCTCTCAGCAAAATTTCAACATTGCTAATTTGAAGTTTCCTTAAGTTAGAAAAAGTCACACAAGAGCAAGTCTAAATCAGAGCTAAACTTGACTAAATCCTTTGCTCTGTCCCATTTGCAAGCAGGTGCAGCTGTAAGTGGGGGAAATAGGTTCCTTCCTCCCTTTGAGAGTCCAGAATTACCCTTTAAAAGCCACACACTCCTCCTGGCTGTGTCTTCTCTCCCACAGGCATCCCTCTTTCCCCAGACTGTGCCAAGCATACATCACTCTCTTCACACAGGAGTCTCCAAGGGCCTCCAAAAGCATAATTAAGTTTTACCTATGGCTGATTTTCTCCCTGGAATCAGCCACTGTGGAATTCTGAGGAACCAAACACTTGTCTTTATCACATTGTTTACTCTATATAAGACATTTTTTTAATTCTTGTACCAGGGATTGAACCCCATGGTGTTTAACCACTGAGCCACATCCCCAGCCCTTTTCTTGTATTTTATTTTGAGATAAGGACTCACTGAGTTGCCTAAAGCCTCACTAAATTGCTGAGACCAGCCTCGAAGTTGCCATCCTCCTTCTTCAGCCCCCTGAGCTGCTGGAATTACAGGTATGCACCACCCCCCTAGCATATCCCCAGCCCCCTCCATCACTCAGACACTCATACTCCACCCCAACTGTACACTTTTGAGTTATTTCTCAAGCTACCCCCTAGGGCCCTCTTCTTCATAGGAGTGCTCCTTTTGTCACCAAATAATGTAGATCAGTGCCTCAAAAATGAAAATGTCTTATCTTGAAGATTATTTTTTCCTTTTGTCATTCTAGGCAAAGAAATGGCATTTCTTCTCACTGTGAACCATTAGGATGCTGCAATGTAGGAAACATTCTTTGTTGATATTTTGTTCTCTCAATGGGATCATTGTAGATATTTCTGCCACGCCATTCTGGGTTGTGTTATCCATCTGGGATACACTACTGAGTATGGACATGGTCAGGAAGAAAAGGGCAGCGGTGTCCATGGCTTATCTCTGCCTAATGTTGGACCGTCATAGTGGCCTGAAGCAAAGGGTAGAGCTATTGCACCTCTGAAGTGTGCACAGCTGCCTACAGATTGACCTGTGACCATTTTTTACCCTGAAGTGTACAGGGTAGACCAGACACAGTGGTGCATGCCTGTCATCCAGGCATCTCAGGAGGCTGATGCAGGAGGATCACAAGTTCAAAGCCAACCTCAGAAACTTAGTGAGGCACCAAGCATCCCAGTGAGACCCTGTCTCTAAACAAAATACAAAATAGTGCTGAGGATGTGGCTCAGTGGTCAAGTGGCCCTGAGTTCAATCCCGGGTTACCCCAGTCCCTCAAAAAAAAAAAAAAAAAAAAAAGAGCTGCTGGAAAAAGTTTGGCATCTTTCTCACTCTGGGTAACATGACTGTCGTGTCAGTATTTTAGCCTCACATCAGTGATGCCCAGGCAGCTTTATCTATTGATGGTCATCTTGCATGCCCCCAATTGTAGCCTGTCTTCTGTCTTTTTCATAGCTCAGTCCTGCACCATCAATGCTGCTTGATGTTGATAGTGACCATGAAATAATAAGAAGGTCAGGCATGATCTAGGTGGGTACATGCACACTTGGTGGCTAAAAGTTTTCATTGCTCTGTGTATATTCATAAAGGACCATGAAGGTGTCAAGAGCATTGATTTTGAGGTTACAAATTAAATATAGTGGGTAGGAAAATTTACACACATAGAAACTATTAATAATGAGGATTGAATATCTGTCTCCCTGTGTGTGCAGCTGGAAAGAAGAACCACTTTTGTGATGCAGGTAAAAATCCCTCACCTACCAATTTATAACACTTTAGCTTTGGCTAAATCTCTAATTTCTCTTATCCTTCTGTATAATGGAAGGATACTATAGGAATTTATGAGCATTAAATAATTTGATGACCTTAGAACAGTAGGTAGTTGATACATATGTGTGTCCCCTGCATAGATAGTATTATTTTGGTGGATGTGGGTGGTGGTGATGGTGACATGAGCCTTGGAGACATTAAGCATCAACCTCAGCATCCTAATATTGAAAGGAATAGTGTTTCTGGGTATTCTGGTTTATTTTTCACTCAGTACATACTATAATAACTATTTGGAAGACCATTGTGAGCATTCAGTAAAATAACCTACTGGATAGATTTTGGTCATCTTTGAATCCCAATACAATTGGGAGCTGTTTCACAGTCATAGAACAGTATAGATGTTGCTTATCATTTTCCTTCTCATTATAAATATCACCTAGGATATGTAATTTTTTTCAGTATTGAGGGTGGAACCCAGGGCCTTGCATGTGCTAGGCAAGTGCTCTACCACTGAGAAGCATCCCCAGCCTATTCTGATTCTCTTTCTTCTTATTATTTTGAGACATGGTCTTCCCAAGTTGCTGAGGCTGGCATGAAATGTGTAATCCTCAGTCTCCCAAGATGCTAAGATTATAGGTATGTGCCACTGTGACCAGCAAGAAACACAAGTTTGTTTTTTTTTTTTGTACCAGGAATTGAACTCAGGGTGCATTTTATCCACTGATCCACATCTCCAGTCCTTTTATATATTTTATTTAGAGAC
Organism: Ictidomys tridecemlineatus; assembly: GCF_052094955.1. Lineage (NCBI taxonomy): Eukaryota > Metazoa > Chordata > Mammalia > Rodentia > Sciuridae > Ictidomys > Ictidomys tridecemlineatus. Next base: position 140,236 of record NW_027523079.1, on the reverse strand, counting down.
AGGGAATTGCTGAATTGCTTAGGGTCTCACTAAGTTCATGAGGCTTGCTTCAAACTTTCAATCCTCCTCCCTCAGACTCCCAAACTGCTGGGAATATAGGTGTAAACCACTGTGCCTGACAGGATATAGAAATTTCATGGATGTTATCTTTCCATGAGAATTTTAAAGTTCCTCACTACTTGGCATATTATAGTACTTGTTAATAGTGATTATCAATATTTTGTATTATGCCAGTCATTCATGATAGAGTTGATTTGTCTGTAGGGAGACATATGGCAATGTTTTGCTCGTCACAATTATGCATAGGTGCTACTACCATCAAGTGAGTAGATGACAGGGACACTGCTAAACCTCCTGCAATGCACACACCATGCCTCACAGCTGGAACAGTCCAGAATGTCAATAGTGCCAGGGCTGAAGCACTCTGCACTAACTGAAAGCTTTTTGGAAGCAGCACTGTGTCCTACTCCCTGTCCAGAGCCCTGGCATGGATCCCTATCAGATCTACCTTGGGTCCTCAGGTACCTCCTGAGTTACATAGTCTACAAATACACTTAGCCCCTGGGTTTAGCATTTCTGCAGATTAACGTTGTGACTTCTAGATTTCAGGATTCATCCACAGCCATTTTTAATATTTCATTCAGGACAGGGTCTCACTGAATTAATTAGGACCTCGCTAAGTTGCTGAGGCTGGCCTTGAACTCATGATCCTCCTGCCTCAGCCTCTTAGATGCTGGTATGACAGGTGTGTACCACCATGCCCATCTCTCTTCTGCTTTTATTTTACATTTTTGATGACAGAGATTTAACACAGGGCCTTGGGCATACACATATAGCATACACTATAAATATAATTTTATATTTTTAAAAATATTAATCTCATAATATAATGTACATTAGGGAAAAATAGTATAAACACAGCTCAAAGCACTGTCTGTGGACTGCCCTCACTCTCAAAACTGTTGGTCCCCAGGCAAGCGAGTACAGAAAGTGAGAGAGTTCAGAAACTTGGGAAGCCATGGGCCAATGCTTGGTGGTTTCTGTTCTCTGTGGGTAGCTGTCTTCACCATATTCAAGAATTTGAATTTCTTTTACAATGTATGACCTTTTAGTATTTAAACTTTGCATAATGGTTAAAATTGTTGGATAATTCAAAGACATATTTTTACAACTTTTATCATGTAAATGTTAAAATGTACAGAGAAGCTGAGGTAATTGTATAGCGAACAATTATAGAACTACTAAAAACTTGGATTGGGTTACCATGCTGCTGCTTGCAGGTCCAGCCAGTGTGGAAATGAAGCCTCTGTTTGGAAGTGAACTTCTTCTGGAACAAGCCCCGCCCCTTATTTCATGTATTGTTTCTGCCTGCTCTCATACCACTCAATCAGGACTGAGTAGTTTCTACAGAGAACTTTAGGCACTGCTCCTCTACCCAGTAGCAGTACATGGTTGTTTCAGAATCACAGAGAGCCCACATTTGGATCCCCAGTTTTAGCAGGTATTGACATTTAGGTGTCTTAAGTGCACATTTATGGCTCTTTCCCAATCTCACCCTGTCATGTCCTACCCCCAGTCTTCTGCTTATTTTATGGTTTTCTCCTTTCATTCACCTTTTGGTTTATTCTGATCCAACTTCTTTCCTAAATTTATTAGAATTTTTGGTAATTTTTTGTCTTTGTGTGTGAATGTGGGAGTGTATTATGGGTTTTTGTTTTTATTTATTTGTTTTATTTTGGTGGCAATAAAAAAGATATCCAGAGACAATTACAATAATAGTAAAACAGGAACACTTACAAGTGCCAGATGCAAGGCATAGTGAACAATTCCTTACATCGGAGTGAATATGTCACACCCTATTTTTTTGTTTATACATTTCAGTAAAGGAAATAGAGATATGTTTGATGTCTTCCATTACATTTTTACCTTCCAGAAAGTAAGATCATTATGATAATAGAAGAATTTCTTATAAAATCCAGGACACAAAAACACAAATTTTTCCTATTCATATTTAAAGCTTGAAAAACATCAAGTGTGCTGTATAACAGAAAGGAAGTTTCAACAGGGTGTTTTTAACCATTTAAATTTCTTTCTTTCTATAATGTATATTGTGGGAAGGGACACTTCAACAATTGCTTTCTGGTCACACATAAAACAATTCCACCTGTCTTCTATGAGGGGAAATGTGTCTTTTAAATGTTACAATTACATGACAAAAAATATCAGGATTAGAAAATCAGCCAGGAAGCTAAAATATGTTTTAAAGTTATATAGTAGTAAAACATAAATAGAAGCTATAATTTGAAGCCTTTAATTTAAATGAAGCTGAACAAAAAGTAGATGTTAATATAAGAAAAATTACTACAGATAAAGAAGTACAATTTACTATGCCAAGAGTTTTAATCTGCAAATAATGTGACAATTCTACTTTTATGACTTGAAAGATGTAATAGAAAAATGGCAGAACTAAAATAAGATAGACAAAATTACTAAATACACTTGATGACTGTAGTGCATTTGAGTGGCTGATAATATAAGCAAATTAACTTAGTAAGAATATAAAGCTATAAATAATATATTTATATTCTGTATATGTTAGTTATATATAAATAATATAACCAAAACTTTAAAATACCTTCACACAAAGAAAAATCTCTTCTCTGATGTTTTCAGCAATGAATTTCAATAATAATCAAAAGAGAAATAATGAAAATCTTATACAAAGCATCTAAGGACCAAAAAAATCACTACGATTTTATCATCATTTTTTTCTTATAAACCAGAACCTTAAACACAAAACCTGAGGATTTAACAGAAGAGAAAATTACTCTTGTCGACATGAAAATGAAAAATTTGAAATAAAATTTTAGCAAACCAAATCCAGTAGAACCCTGTGTACGGGAGATTTGAATTTTTAAAATAGTTATACCTTTTAAACATAATACATATACCAACTCAATTGTAAAATACATATATTTTACAATTCAGTTGGGTTTAATCCAGAATTGGCTTAATTTTTTATTATTTATTATTTATTTATTTATTTTTGAGAGAGAGAGAGAGAGAGAGAGAGAGAGAGAGAGAGAGAGCGAGAGAGCGAGAGAGCGAGAGAGAGATTTTTAATATTTATTTTTTAGTTTTTGGCGGACACAACATCTTTATTTGTACGTGGTGCTGAGGATCGAACCCAGGGCTGTGCGCATGCCAGGTAAGCGGGCTACTGCTTTAGCCACATCCCCAGCCCTAGCTTAATTTTTTAAAATCAATTATATAATTAAATTAAATAAAACAAAAATTATACAATCATCTCTATAGATGTAGAAATGCATCCAAATCAATTCATCCTAAAAGGCCTTAAACTCACTATGAATGAAGCAGGTATTCTTGTTTTTGATGTTTTAAGTTAAATTTGAGTTTAGTTATCTATTACAATTTTGAATAATGTATATGTGCTATAGTTGTCTCATAATGTATTACAATACTTTCATTTAATAACAATATTTGACATCTATTTCTTACAAAAAGCAGATACAAGTTAAATATCTATTATTTAAGTGCATTCTTTAACTGCTAAAATATATATAAGATATTTGCTCTAAATAATACTAAGTAATGTAATTCTGAAAGTATTTTCTGAAGTTGGTAGAGCAGGATGCTAATATCCTCACTTATTTTCAGCTTGTTCTATTTCTAACCTGTGCATTAGAAAACAAAATGAAATAAAAGTTATAAGGACTTGAAAGATTTTCTACTAGAAAAACAAAAAAACAAACAAACCAAAAGAAAGACAAAAACAGAAAACGAAATAGGTAGATGGGCAGAAAAGCAAGCAGGCATATTTTAAAAGCTAATATACTAGCAGTCAATAAACATAAAAAGGTGCTTTATTTAATTTGACATCCATAAAGTGAAAACTAAACATACATGCAAATTAAAATTAATTTCAAAATAAAATTCAACATTCACATTCAACAGAAATGAGAAGGAATGACAATAACAAGTATAGCTAAAGGTGGGGATAGTTCAGGATTTGCACAGTTCAGATTTCTTGTATATATCTGGTAAACAGTTTAAGCAGATATGACTGTATATTTATCAAATAATATTGAACATGAATATGAATCATGACTTAGAAATTCCCCCTGTATGTAGGTACTCAACAAGAATGTTTGTACATATGTTTTTATGATATATATATATATATATATATATATATATATATATATATATAGAGAGAGAGAGAGAGAGAGAGAAATGTATATACATATATATAGAGAGATAGATGTATATAAATATATCTCAATTCATGTATATGTGTATATATACATATATCTCTCTATATATATTTAATAGCCAAACTCTCTTAGATCTAAACTAATTATATATATATATATATATATATATATATATATATATATATATGAAAAATTTTCAGACAAAGAGATTATGATGCTAAATAAAAATAGAGAAAATAGAGGTCAACAAACAAAATTTTGAAGAGTCTAGTATTGAAGAAATAAAAAAGGTAATTTTTCTATATTTAAATATTTTAAAACTTAATTGATACCTAATGGAAAATTTCCTGCATTGCATAGTATGAAAACACTAGCAAAGAGAATTGGAGAGGCAATGGGTAACTTATTGCATAGACAAGTAATAGCTTAAAGTAGTGAAGATAATGATTAAGGATGTGTATGCCAAATAGAGGAAAATTGTTAAAAAATAGGAATGAGTCATAAATGATAATCTAATAGCAGAAATAAAACAGTTGAATCCAACTTTTTTCCCAGGGAACAATCACCAAGATAAAAATACTTGAGGCCATTGAAAAAGTATACAAATTTAAAGAACTGAAATTATATAATGTATATCCTTTGATTATAAGGTAACTATGCTACAAAACAATAACAAAAATCATCTGGAAAAATCCTAAAAATATTTGGAAATTACCCCACTTCTAAGATGGGTGGGTTGAAGAAGATATCATAAAAGAAAGACAATATTTTCGTTGAATGAACATTAAAAATTGAAGAATACACATAAAACAGGATTTGGCAGAAATATATATATATATCATTAACTGCTTTGCATTCAGACCTATATACAGCTATGATCTTATCTTCCATCTCAAGAAAATAAAAACAAAACTTAACATAATTATTAAAAGATATTATGCCACTGTTGTCTCGATATTTTTGCACAGTTCCGATCATGTCACTCAAGAGTCTTTATGAAACACACTTGAAAGCTAGTGTCTCCAAAAAAATAAAAATGTGATTCTGCAACCTGTACACTCAGAAAAATGAGAAATTATATGCCATCTGATTCAAATTTATGATATGTCAAGATCACTGTACTGTCATGTGTAACTAATTAAAACAAATGAAAAATTATATTAAAAAAGATAAGAACCTTTGGAAAGACCTGGAATCATACAACTACCTAATTCCCCTGCTTGAATACCTTTGCTCACATTCTGTGTTAATAAATCTACAGACACCTCTCTTCTCTCCTGGAAGATGTTTCCAGACTATTTTATATGGAGGGGAGGATGAGCAAGTGTACCAGAGGATTATAAAGACAGTTTTTTCTTGATTTCAGGATTTCTATCTTGTGGTCCATCTGGTCTTGCAGCAGGAGCATCAGTGCTAGGAAACTGCTCTGGGTGTTGCTTTCAACTTGAATAAAAATGCCACCTCTGATCAAAGGGCATGTGTTTTTCTGTCAGTGTATATAAAACTATAACAATCTACTTTCTTTTTGTTTGTTTATTTTTTATTTGTTCTTAATAGTTATAAATGGCAATATAATGTATTTTGACGTATTATTCATATACAGAGTATAACAACCAAAGGCCAAATGTTCTCTTTGATAGCCAGATACTAACTCATAATAAGAGGGGACAGTAGGGAATAACAGAAGAACTTTGGCAATCTACATTCTTAGGAGCAAGACAGTATCAGAAATTCCTCAGTGGTTTTTTTTTTTATTGTGTAACTGATTTATACACACACACAAAAAGAGTATTTTAAATAAATAAAACATACAACTTCATGAAGTGAAAGTAAAAACTCAATAGAAAAACTTTAAATATATAAAAACTTAATAATATGCTGGCTAGAAAAACCAAGTAACAGAGAGAAGAAACAAATTCCAAATATTCTAATTAAGTTAAATTAAAAAGATTTGAGGACATATTAAATGCAATTATATACCCCAAATTTGACAAATTAGATTAGATGAATCAATTTATTAAAAGACACAAATTACAAAGAAATCACTCAAGAAGAAAAAGTCTATCTGAATAATGCTAGGTGGAATACTTAGACTGAAGTCACAGTTAACCTTAAAACAGACACACACACACATACACACACACACACAAACACACACACACACAAACACACACACACACACACACACACACACACATGCTTCCAATCTAATATGAATATACTTTTGAAATGAGATCTATATTGAGCCCAGGACCTTGTGCCTGCTAGGCAAATGCTCTACCACAGACCTTCAGCCCAGCCTAAAATCTGCAATACACTCAAGGCAGCAACAATGCAAGTTTTTCACACTCCTTGACTGTAGAAGAAAAAGGATTCTTCTCATTTTATCTGTTCAGTATAACCATTCTCTCAAGAATAGAAAAACACTTTGATCAAAAATAAAATTAAAATAAATACCCATAATCAATAAAGATCAAAAAGTCCTCAATAAAAAAAAACTTAGAAATGGAATCCAGCAATATATAAACTGGATGATATATTGGGATCAAACTAATTTATCACAAGTAAAGTCTTGTTCAGCATTTGAAAATCCATCACTCTAAGGACAAATTTCAACTATTATTCATGATAAAATGTCCCATCTGTGGGAGAACTGGAAACTTCTCAACTTGATAAAGGGTATCATAAATTAAAACAAAACCTGTTGTGTACAATTGCACTTATACATGATGAAGTTCTGAATGCTTTACATCCCTGAGACTAGGAACAAGATACTGATCCTCACCAGCACAACTCATTTGGTATTATACATGAGGGCCTACTCAGTGCATGTGACCAGATCAAAGATTAAAAGGTGTAAATATTGAAAAGAAAGAAATGAAAGCAACATTAGATAAACAACAGACTATCTACCTAGGAACTCCAAACAGGAAGTTCAAAAAAAGCTACTAAAAAAAAACTATTTGTAGGGCTGGGGTTGTAGCTCAGGTGGTAGAGTGTTTGCATAGCATGTGTGAGGAACTTGGTTCAGTCCTCTGTACCGCATAAAAACAAATAAAATAAAGATATTGTGTCTGTATACAACTAAAATATATTTTTGAAAAAAAAGGATTTCTAGTGTACAGCCAGATATATGAAAAATTATGCTCCATTGTGTAATATGAATTGTTGTACATTCTGCTGTCATATATAATAAATTAAAAAATGTATAACGACTGAGTTCTGTTTGGAAACACAGGGAAAAGTCTGCATGCTCTACAGGTAGGAATGGTCACCCAGAGGACATTCAACCCCCAAAACAGCATCCAATGATATATATCAGTGGAGAATGTCACAACAAAAATGAAATAAAATCTAGGGATCCAATCAGATGCAGAGAATATGGAAACAGAATAATGCACAAGAAAAGAACTGAAAGATTGTTGGTTTGTGATGCTCAATGAAACATGGAAATTCAGAGGAGTGTCTTCCTTTGTACTTGAATTTGACCCTTTAATGTTTCTCATTATTATATAGCTTTTCATTGAGCAAACTTATCTTATGAATACAACTATATACATATGATTAAATTGTATTTCATTTTCCAAACCAAGTTGTGTTTATTTATCAATAATTTGTGTAAAAATTTTTTTGTTTAATTAAATGACTTAATTAAAAGAATGATTAAGTAAAAAAAAAGAACAACAAACTATTTCTAGAACAAATGAATAAGTTTATAATGTTCATGGAATATAATACTAATATACAAAAAAATCAGTTGTATTTTTATTAGCAGTGGACAACTGGAAATTGGAATCTAAAAACCCACTTTATGATTTATAATAATAAACAATAAAATGCATATTAATCTAATCAATATGCATAATAGTTCTGTGTTGAAATTGATACTCTTTCAATTTAAAAAAAGAAATAAAAGAAGATGTCTTGTGGTCATGGATTAGAAATCTCAATATTTTTAGGATATTAATTTTTTTCCAAATAAGTCTAAAGATTCAATATGTCAATCAAAAACTGAAATTTCAGAAAAAAATTATAGAAATCAACAAACTCATTCTGAAATTTATATATAAAAGAAGAAAATTTCAATAGCCAAAACTATTCTTCAATAAAAGAACAAAACTGAAACACTGACAATATGTAAATTTGTCACAGTCACTGGCAGGCTGGGAATCAAGACAGGACCCTGAAGGCCAACACAATGCAGCACATGCTGAAAGGCTAATTACTGACCACAAACTGGAATGCCCTTTGATTTGATTTTATTTTTTATTTTTTTTACATTTTAAAAAATAAAATGGAAATGAAAATTATAAAGAAAAATGAGTCCTACAAAGCCTAAAATATGTATCATGCAGTCCTTTACAGAAAAAGTTTGTTTGGTAGAAGCAACATAACACACACCTAAATCAATGGTAGTAAATGGATAATACAGGAATTGGTACAGATAGACTCAATTGTTTGCAAGGAATGAAGCAAAGACAATGCAATGTAAAGACCAGTGTTTTAAACTGGCTATTCACATATTGGCAAAAAAAAAAAAAAAAAAAAAAAAAAAAAAAAAAAAAAAAAGAAGAAGAAGAAGAAAAAATTTAAGTCCAATTTTACTATAGTCCAAAATATAAAAGCAAAACCTAAAAAATTTGTGGAAAAAATGTAGTAATAAAATTGTGACATTGCTTTAAGCAAATGTCACTTGAATAAGTTGTCTAAAGCAACCCAAAACAGAACAAGCAAGACAAATTGAATATCAAAAGATATTATCTATAAAACAAGGCAGCAAAACTCAAACTAGGAGAAAATATTTTGAAGTTATGAATCTTATAAAAGACATCTCCTGAACATGTTAAAATATTAGAAGTAAATATAACAATTAACTAGAACTAAACGGACAAATATATGAATCCATTGTTTATTAAAGAACCTGTGTACATGACAAACAAGTTTATGTGAAGGAGCTAACATCTATGTCATTAGGAAAACATAAATTGAAATCCAATTAAATTCCTCTATATATCAGTTAGAATGCCCCAAAAATATAAAATCTGAAAATTCTAAAAGGTGAGGAGAATGTGGTAAAACTGGAAATTATACATTGCTGGGGGAAGGGCAAAGTTGTAGAGCACTTTGAATAACACTTCAGCAGCAATTGCTTAGCAAAGACCAATGCAAAGCAATCAGCAATCACATAAGTAATTCTTTTACATACCCACTATTGTAGCATGATAGTCAAATGAACGCATAGATGGATAGATACATTAATCAATCATTCTCCATGATATTTGGGTAAGCAAGTATGTCATTATTATGATCTGTAAGTATTAGAAGCATATAGAGTCCAGAAAATATCTATGCAGAGTGCTATTACATTTATCTTTCATATATACTATTATCATATTTAAATTCAATATTTGTTAAATTTAATTTGTACTTCTCTTTGGTTGCAAGAATAAAAAAAAAGCCTTGCCATTTATTGAAACAGAAAATTTTAGGCAAAGTTTTCTTATAAAGAGGGTCAACATGATCATCATTTAGATAAAAGAATATCAGTTAAGTTGTCTGTTAGTGCTAAAATAGATTTAATACTGTTTTATATGTGGACAAACCTAGATTCAGCAGGACTTCTGAAATCCATACCTTCTAAAAATCATAAAATAAATTGAAAAGTCCCCTTGGAGTCATAAATAATATTGAAATGGCACTAGTGTATAAAAGGACTTGTATGGTTGATCTTGTACCAACATAATATCACATTTCAGATTTTCTAATGTTTCTCATACAGAGGAGAAAAGATTTGTGTTTCTTTTTTACACTTAGACATAACCTTCTTCTGTGGCCCATTCAATATTTTATTTTTGAACTCAGTTTTGAGTAACAGGCATATACCAGCATGTTGGGGTTCCTGTTTTCAAGGACATGACATTTTGTGAGTCTTGTTTAGAGTCCAGGCCAGCAGTTTTGTGAAATATAGTCTTTCATTTCTGGGTCACTGGTTGGAATTGGGATCATTAGTGAAGTAACCGTTAAGGTCTACCTGAGAAAAATTCTTCAGTCAAACACATTTCTATTGAATAGAAGAAAAGGGAAGACCAACACAGGTCCCCGTCACCCTAGTGAATGCTCATCAGTAACTGCCATTCCTTTCATTAGTCTTACTACAGCTATCAAACTCTAGCTGTCTCACCACACCATAAACATCATCTGCCCAGCTTTATTATGTGATAGAAATGCACAACGGTATGTCTGATTTCCTCATGAGATTTAATTTTAAGGGAATCACAATCCACAATGAAAGTATACATTTAAGTAAATGAAAGTTTTTAGGAGAAGTGACAGATGAAACCATTAAGCATAACAATAAAAGAAGATAGAAATGATGATTCTCAGTTAAAAGTATTCAAATTATTGAGTTCTTTTTTTAAGAGAGAGAGAGAGAGAGAGAGAGAGAGAGAGAGAGAGAGAGAGAAGAGAGAATTTTTTAATATTTATTTTTTAGTTTTCGGCGGACACAACATCCTTGTATATGGTGCTGAGGATGGAACCCGGGCCACACGCATGCCAGGCGAGCGCGCTACTGCTTGAGCCACATCCCCAGCCCCAAATGTACAGTGTTTTTCATATTCTAGAAGTATGCAAAGAGAAAAAAATGCAGAAGTAATTAAAGTATACACAGGAGAAGAATGTTGACACGAAAAGACCTTAGATTCTTTTATTCACAAATATTTGGCTATTGAGGATTATTTATATGGGTCGTAATGTATTACTGACTGAGAAGTTAATGTTTACATCAATTATATCTAGATTTATCTATCTATATATAAAAACAAGTGTATATTTTACTCAATGTGTTGAAAGGAATATTGAGTTTTACTTACATTTAACTTATGTTCTCACAAAAAGTAAATAAGACAGAGAACCAAAATCTCCACTTTGTATTAGGCTCATCCTATAGTATCTTAGTTCTTACTGCAGGAAAAATAAAACAATGATTAAAAATTAACCTAACTATTAACTAAACTTATTCAGTAATTTTGAACCCTAGGAAGAGAATTTTATTATCTACAGAGAAATAGGAAAGCAACATTTCCATGAGAAATTGAATATATAAATGAATGTCAATAAGTAATGGATTTTGAAGACACCAAATTGTAAACAGAAATTAATAAATGTATTCTGCGTGGTTAAAAATGATAAACTGCTTAATTTCCATTTAAGTTTTTCTCTTTTTGGAAAATATTTAAAAATCTATATACATTCAAAGAAAATTGCAAAGCTTTTAACAAAATCTTCTGTTGTATTTTTAGGTTGAGATGTATAAGAGAAAGAGAAAAAAGAAAAGAAGCCTATTTCATAAGGTAAACCACTTCATATGGACAGAAGAAATTCTTACTTTACAAATTGGATAAAAAATAGCCAGAGGGTCATGAAGGTTTTAAAATGTAAATTTTAAAAACCTCACTATAGTGTTTTTATTAAGAATGGAAGCATAACTCAGGAAAATGGCCATCCTGACCTATAGAGGAAATGTAGCCCAGAAGAGGCGTGGCCTTGAGCAGGGCCGTGGTAGTGTCAGTGTGCTGCCTTATAAGCTGTGTGGTCTTGGACCAATGGTTTCATTCCTCTGTGCCTCATTTCCTCATTTATAAAATGAATACAATAACACCTAGATCTTTGGTTAATGGAAAATCAGAGTGTGTGTGAGGAGGGGGTTAGAAAATAAAGATTTTCATGAGAACAACAAAGAAAAACTACTAACCCACTTGAATCCAATGTATGAAATAAGATATGTCAAGAGCTATGTAATGTTTTGAACAACCAATAAAAAAAAATTTAAAAAAAAGAAAAAACTACTTCAATATTTGACAACAACCATGGCTTTAAAAAGTACTTTGCATATTGTTGCAAGAAAAGGCAACGTGGCACTTTGCCTTATCATGTATCCCATAATTAGCAATGAGAATTTAGTTACTAGCTCATAAAATTCAAAAAATTTTAATTTAAGTGTATTGATGCTGAGGCTAAAATTTGAAATACTTTGATATTTGGTTTTATGTATTGCACTGAGTCTTTGATATGGTTTTCCCACCAGAAGCTTTTGTTGTTAATTGTTTAGTGTCCTTGCTGCTCAAAATAGACATAGTCAAGTAGATTGAATGGTAAATGGTTGATAGTAAATGCTTGATTTGTCTCTGGTTGCTGTTACTGGTGTTGTAGTTTCTTTCAGAAGCTTTCAGTAGTTTGGTAGTAAAAATGCACTATCAAGAGACTTCTGCTGGTTCCTTTTTTCTTCTTTTTGAATTTCTTTCTGTTTTCTCAAAGCTTTCTCTTTTTTAACATAATTTTCTCAAAAATAAGCAGGAATTTTTTCTTAAGAAATCTTCCCTGTGAATCTCAGAAACTAATCGATGGAAAGACACTTCAGAAACATTACTTGACAAGTCTTAGTTTCTGCTTTCTGATCTGTGATTGAAATATTACCTTGTGTTACCTATTTTCAATTAACATGTGGACACTCTTTAGACTTCCCATTGAGTTTTGACAGCCTTGTTCTAGAACGCATACAAAATGATGTTAGCCCAATTATGTATAGAGAGGGATGAAAAAAAGTATTATAGAACAATTTTATGAACTAATTCATGAAACAATGCTGCTGACAAGCATAATTATTCAGAAAGGGCAAGAAAAAGATGTTCCCTTAAGTTCTTTTTTTTTTTGCATTATTTCCAACTAAAACAATGAAGTTCACAATTCTGAAGGTTTTCTATCTTGTTTTAGAAAATTGTTTCTAAAACAAGATAGAAAATAGGAAATATGCATTTGTTTTTCAGACCTAGAGTCACAATTATATTTAAAAACTATGGAAAATATATATTTTCACAGATTGACCTTCCCAAGGACTCTCAAATAGCTCTAGGAATGTAATATTCTTTATCCACTCTACAGCTTATTTACAACTAATCAGTCTCATGAAAGAGGTGCCTGCTTCAACCAGTTATTCTGTGCTTTCTGAAATAACATTTGTCACTTAAAATTTTGCAAAGCCAGTGTTCCTTAACACTGGCTCCAAGATATTAAGAATAAGTACTCTAATATATCTTCAATTAAATTGAAAAAGTCCCAGATTTTTCTTATAACAAGAAAGTAGATGCTTTTTTTTGTCCCCACTGAAATTGGCATGTCAGATTCTATGCTATCTTCAGGATAATAATAATTGAATTCAAAGACAACTCACAATTTTTAAATGAGAATATTTAATGTCTGCTGCATGAAAACTACTTGAAGAAACACGTTTTGTTTTGCTTTTTCTTTCCTTTTTTTCCTTTTTCTTTTCATGTATAGTAGGTACTTGATAAACATTTTAGTTCTTTGTGGGCAAAAATCATAGAATGAAGGTTTGAATTTGGTTCTTTAGCATTTTATCTTTCCTAAGCTCAAATCTGGTTGTGTTTTTTTTTAAGAAAGAGTGAGAGAGGGAGAGAGAGAGAGAGAGAGAGAGAGAGAGAGAGAGAGAGAGAGAGAGAGAGAGAGAGAGAATTTTAATATTTATTTCTTAGTTTTTCGGCGGACACAACATTTGTTTGTATGTGGTGCTGAGGATTGAACCAGGCGGGCTGAACGCATGCTACCGCTTGAGCCACACCCCCAACCCCTGGTTGTGTTTGTTCCTAGTTTAAAACAGCTTTTATTGTAGAAGTAAGTGACTCATACCCTTGAAGCTATACTTTATCACTGTATATGCTTCGTGAGCATTCTGAGAGATTATTATAAGTCAATTATCCCTTGAACTATTGTTTTCTTAAGCATGGGCCCTCAATATTTAAAACAACATAACAAAAGATATGTTTGCCAGCCTGGCTGGAAATAATTAAATGTTTTTCCTTATTCATCAAAATGTACATTGAGACTTGTGTCCACATGGATTTGGGGCAGGGAAGAGGCCGCATTTGAAATTCTTTAATTGATTTTCCCTCATTGATTCTCCAATGTTATCTCCCTCTGTATTTATGCTCCTTGTTATCATGATGGATGATTCAGGGAAAGATTGGTACCAAGCAGATAATACTCCTTGAAATGGTGCTATTTGCATTTTTCATAGCACTCATCATTATTTATTTGTATGTCATTAAGTTTTTTTACTTCCTGGTATCAATATTTAGAAAGAAATTTTCTAAAAATTATTATTACTACTAGTGACTTATCTGAGTAAACAGCTGTTATACCTGATGGGAAAATAGAACACCAAGGTTATCTGCCCTGCCCTTGTCACAACACATACAGGTGGTTTACTTCATCACTGTCACTTCTCAGGTGACCACTGTGACAGAAAATGCTTACCCAAGGGATTTCTGAACAGCATGGGTTTAGAGACTTCTACAACATAACTGTATAATGAGAATAGTAGAGTTTATAACTCTTTTTGACAACCCCTAAAGAATATCAAGGACTGAAAGGCAGAAAGAAGAGATTATAGAAATAAGAGAAACTAAAGAAAAATATGCAGTAAGATTTCCCAGAAGGCTACTGTGAATAAACACAGCAAAAAACTAAAGCCATAAAATTATTGGATTACAATGTATTATTTTTATATTATTGAAAATTTCCTCCAAAAACAAAACAAAACAGGATCCTGGAAATGTCTAGGACTCAGTATAACAAAACATATCAGACTTCTAAATAGGAAAAAAAATATATTTGAATAAAAAATATCTTGTGAAATGTAATGAACCTTGATACTCAGAAAAACTTAGTGTTGCAAAAATATCAATTCTAGAAAACCAATGTAGTTTCAGTCAAAACATCAGTGTGTGTGTGTGTGTGTGTGTGTGTGTGTGTGTATGTGTGTGTGTGTGTGTGTGTGTGTTTGAGAGAGCTGGCAAGCTGATCTTAATATTTATATTAAAAAGCAAAAGTCCAATACACCTACAGGCATTCTTCAGGAATAAACTTGGAAATTTCTATGGACATTTATTAAGACATAAGTAAAATGATAATAATTAAAACACCATGGCCTTATCACAAAGATAAAAACTAGATCAAAGTAAAAATAGATCTGGAAAAGAGTACTACATATAAAAACTTATACCGACATCAGATAGTAGTCAAAAGTATCTCTGCTGTACAAAGCGGAAAATACAGTATTTCTAAAAACTTAAGTTTGATCATTTTATCACCCCATCCAGAAAATGAATTGTGGGTGAATAAAGTACAAAAGAGAGAGTACAGTTTGTAGAAGATAATATATGATGTCAACTTCATGACCTAGAGTACAGTTTTTAAAAAGAATATAACAAATGCAAATAATAAAGGAGAAAAATGTTTTAATTGAATTATATTGCTGTTGAGAATTTTTTTGCTGAGAAGACACAAAGGAAATAACTGAAGTGGAAAAAGAATAGAATGGGAAAGATGTCCATGTTAATACATATACATATATATGATAAATGATAAATATTCTTAGTATATAGAGAGCTAATACAAACCACAGAAAATAGAAAAAGCTGTAGAATAAAGAAATTTTATACAGAGAGTTTATAAGGTTGAATATATAACTAAGAAATCAATATGAATAAAATATTCAAATTTTTCTGTTGTTAGAGATACAAAACATAAAACCCCACACTCACTAGAAAAACTGAAATGAGACCTTCTAACCATTTAAAGTGGTAATGAGAATGTGGAATAAACTGAGCTCCCTGAATCTGTTAGTGAGACTGTAAATGGTACAACCACTTTGAAAAACTAGCAGTCCACTTATACTGAACTTATGCATAATTTTGATCCAGTAATTTTTCTCCTGGTTACCACACACCCAAAAGAAAGGCATAATATGTTCATACCCCAACTGTATATAAGAATGTTCAGAAGAGCAGAATTACTAATATACAAAATCTAGAAACTTCCAAATGCTCACAAAATGTCCATCAAGGTCAGAATGGATAAATGAATTGTGGTATATTCACTCAATAAAACATTATACAATAAGAAGAAAAACACTATAATTATATACAAATATATGTATGAATCCCAAAAGCATAATTTTAGCAAAAGAAATACATTAAAGAATAAATATTATATTGTTCTTTATGTAACCATAGGCGGTTAGAAATGAGAGATTATTTACTTGAAAGCAGCACTTTTTTCAAGGGTTCAGAGGAGTCTTCTGAGGTGATGAAAATGCTTCGTTTATAAATTTTGGTACTAAAGATGAGCTCATTTATCATAAACTGAAACCATGTACGTATGAATCTCTGCTCTTTTTCTTGCATGCATGTTACAGTATTAATTTAAAAGATTGGAAAAATATTCCTAAAGTGTGTTTAGAGTATAATTTAACATGCAATTTTAAAGAATGAGCACTTATTGATTTAAGTTAATGTGTAATGAACTCTATCTATATGTAATGAACCAGGTAGAGAAACAAGCTTGTCTGAATTGAACTATTTATTCTTCAGGGCAGACAGGCACATCTCTCCTATGGGAGAGGTGCCTACAAGTTGGGATGTGTGAAGCGCCATTACCTTTCTCCTCTCACTTATTGGCCTTGCTGGAAGAATATTTTAATGACACCACTCTTTTTTTCCAGGCAGTATCACTGTCCTTTCTATACCCTTTTTAAGATATGATTGCATATTACTCCACTTGCTTCTTTTCAGTCAGTGGATACTAAGTTCTGTGAAGTCTACCTTCCAATGGTTTTGGCTCTTTTCTCCATTCTTATCACTATTCTCTTCCTTCAAACTCTCTGTAATTATTTCTTAATCCCCACTACCTGATCATGTTTTATTGAAACACAGATTAATGCAGTCTGGCTGGGCAAAATTACTGGGGGGGGGTGTCAGGGTAGTGACAAGCAACTTGTGAAGATTGGTACAGTGGGAGCCACTTTATTGTAGGACAGCAAAGGTATATATACATAACTGAATACACAACTTGACTCAATTTAGCATCATCCAATTACAGCAATCAGTCATTAAGGATGGAATCCTCATCATCTTAATAATTATACACAGCTTAACTTAATTGACATAATCTAGACACAGCAGTCAGTCATTAAGGAATCTCCATCATCTTAACAGCTCACTGCCATTACTTCTCAAACCACTCCTCCTGGCAAAGTGTCAGGTGCCACCTTGACTTGTCTGTGATCCTCAACAGATTAAATTATACAGCCCCTTCTAGCAAAACAAAATAAGAGTCAAATTTTGTTGATTTTGTCCTTTATAGGGAAAAATAATCATTTTGGACCATTTTCTATATTTTAAGCAACCATGTTACTCATTTCTATATTTTTTCTACTGATTTTTCACCTAATTATTTATAACAATTTACTCCTATTTGACTGAATTTCCATTATTCCAAAAATTGAAATACTATCACCACAGGTTTTACATTCATTTTCTTCTTTCTGACTTATCTTTCTTCCTCCTTCTGCAACTTAGGGACACCCCCATACTCTTCCTTTGGACTGGCATACATTAAACACAAGGGAGGATTCCAGTCTTAAAAAAGTAAGTCCAGGATTCCTTCTGCTTGACCTTAGATGGCAACAGATTTCCCTGATCTTTTATAATCTCTGTTTCTTCTGGGACTGGATATTTCAAGTTCTCTTTCTTTCTTTCTCTACAGTGTTTGCACGTGTTGCTTACTTCATCTTCTTAGCCACTGGTTTGGAATGTTCTCTGAAGTTCCAGTCTCCTTCACAATATATACTTTCAATGAGATGCCAATCAACATAATAGCTATTATACAAAATTTACATTGTGAGAAACTTGAATTTTGTATCTTGATCTAAAAAAAATTATTAAATTGTTGAATAAGATGGAGCATGTTTTAGTCAGCTTTTTCTCTGCTGTGACTAAATAATCTGACCAGCTCAACTGTAGGAGAGGAAAAGTTTATTTGAGGGCTCACTGTTTCAGAGGCCTTATTCCGGAGGAGACTGGATCCATTCCTTGGGGCTTGAGGTTAGACAGAACAATGGCAGAAGAGTGTGGCAGAGGGAACAGCTCACCTCACGGTGATTGTGAAACAGAGACACTCCAGTTCCAGATACAAAATATATACTCGTTAACCATGCCCCCAATTAACCACGTCCTCCAGCTACACCTGCCTCTAGTACCACTAAGTTAATCCCACCAGGGATTAATTCACTGATTGGGTTGACTCCCACAATCCAATCATTTCTACTCTGAACCTTCTTGCATTGTCTCACATGTGAGTTTTGCAGGGGACATCTCATATCCAAAACAGAACTCTTGAACTCTATCCAGATTTTTTTAAATTGTCATTAGGTAATCCCCTTAGAATAAGTCTATAATTAACTATAAAACATTCAAAAACTCATCATAACTATTTATTTATACCCAAAATTTGCCAATAAGTTTATCACAGTAAATTCATATAAATCTTCTCTCCCCCCCAAAAAAAAACCCAATGAGAAAAAAAAAATTATTGCTACAATAGTCTCAATAAATGATACTTAGAATCTGGTTATGTTTGCTAAGTACCCCCACAAATCATATAAATAGCATATATTGGGAGAGAATTTGAATATGAGGGCATTTTTAATACTGGATTTTACAAATTTCTCCTTGGGAAAATCATGATATTTATGGTGTATCTTCTATCACCTTTCTTATTCCCATGAATCTTTAAAGCAAGTGGTATCTCTCTACCTGAAGTCATTTCTATAATTCTTTGGTCCTGAGATCTAATGCACCTCAGCTAGAAAACATAACTTCATTTAAAAGTATGTGGTCACTTTCAAGCCCCCTCCAATCATGTATTTCACTTCCAAAACTATTTTCGAATTATCCTGTTCTTCCAGGTTGAAGATTATCTTCTTAATTAGAAAACACAGAACCTAAACAGATGGACGTATTGATTTTTTTAACCTTATCTTCCATCTGTTCAAATATTGACTATCTACTGGA
The DNA here is from genome assembly GCF_052094955.1 of Ictidomys tridecemlineatus. Classification (NCBI taxonomy): domain Eukaryota; kingdom Metazoa; phylum Chordata; class Mammalia; order Rodentia; family Sciuridae; genus Ictidomys; species Ictidomys tridecemlineatus. The sequence goes on along the minus strand of NW_027523079.1, from coordinate 121,071 downwards.
GTTACCCATTTCTTATTTTTCCTTTATGTTTCAAACAAAATGGAAAAAAAAATGTGCTTAGTTCTTCACGTTTCTGTGCTCACTTAACAATTCTGACAAAATTATTATAGGGTTATATTTCCTTTTGCTTCTAAGTTTTCCATTACAATTGTTCTTTCAAAATCTGTACTATTATACTGTAGCCTGCCTACTTACCTTCATTTGCTTGTAAGCATGCACCCATTATGTAATTTGTTGGTAATGTGCCTTCTCTGTTTGGCCTGCCTATAAAAAGTGCCTATGGATGACTTGAGGGATGGCACCGACAGCTAGGCACTGGCAATTGTCTACATTTACCTCCAAATAAAACATATGTACTATCCCAACTGTTATGGTTTAGCTGGAGTGTCTCCTGAAAGCTCATGTGTGAGACAATGCAAGAAGGCATGGAGGAGAAATGACTAGATTACAGCCTTAGCCCAATCAGATAATTAATTCCTGATTGGATTAACTGGAGTGGTAAGGATATGGCTGGAGAGATGGGAATTGGGACTTGGCTTTGGGGTATATATTTGTATCTTTTGAGTGGAGACCTCTCTCTCTGCCTCCTGGTCACCATGATGTGAGCTGTTTCCCTCTGTTACCCTCTCCTGCCATTGATGCTCAGCCTCCCGTCAAGCCCCAAGGAATGAGGGAAGCCTTCTATGGACTAAGACTTTTGAAACCATGAGCTCTCAAATAAACCCTTTTTCCTCTACAATTGTACTGTGGGTCCTTTAGTCACAGCTGTGAAAAAGCTGACTAAAACACCAACTGTGCCTCACATCTTCTTTCAACTACAGGAGCCCAAACTTGGTTTCCTGGATTTGAGCCTCTGGTTGACATTATGTCTTACCCAGCGAATAAAGTAGAGATGGGTGGTCTGTGCACTTCAATTTCCTCTGAGGAAGAGATGTATTTAATCCTTTCCAGGCAATTTTCCATGTGATTGGAATAGATCAAAGAGCACAAAAAAAGTCCTAGTTCTCCTGTAGCTTACATTTTTGATGCACTGAAGGAAAGAATGATGATTTCATAGAAAGTGGACTGTATTTTAGTGTTCACTTATCTTTATAAAATTTAACAGAGAAGCATGTTTCACAATCAAGATTCATTAGTACTGATTAATAATGATTTTATGTCATATATTCTATAGACTGTCTTGAGCTATTAATCAACTACAAAGTATGTGTTTCAATTAAATATAATGATTTAACAGATGTCCAAATAATATTAGAATCCATATGAAGGAAATGAGTTATTTAGAACCATTAGTTCATATTGGAATCCAAATGAATAAAATCACCATACCACTTCAACCTCACATCAGGAAAATGATTGCATAGAAATATTTCTAACAAGTTTGGTTCTCTGGGATGCCCCAGAACAGAATTTAAATATTAAATGTGAATTTGAAAGGATAGCATAGGTAAACACAATTATGTGAGAAAATTTTCAAGGCAAATAGGTTTTGATCAACTCTGAGAACGCTAAGAACATGAATAAATATTTGTATAACTGTATGCACTGAAGCATTAAATCATTTATTATCCCTATTGATTTGTTTGACATAAGCAGTAGATATTGATATGTTAGCCATTTATAGTTTTGAAGCCCTGTGCCCTTCTTGGGAAATTAGGAACTTTGGAAATGGAAATACAGCAATGAAGAATGAATGGGCAGAAAAAACCATTCTCAAATGATTGAGTATAGTCTTTCACTTTTCAGGCATTTTTTGCAACACATAAAGCTTTCAAACTCAGGAAGTTATACAAGCATGCATATGTCATGCAGCCTTTAACATAAATATAATCAGAATGATTTGATTTTTATTTAAATGTTATTAAAATTTGATTAAAATTATCTAAGGCAATTTATTGCTCTGATAGTTCTAAAATCCCATTTGTTAAAGTGTACTTTTTCTGAAGAAGTAATTTAATTTTCAACCTGATATTTCAGTTCATTAATTATCGTATTTTCAAAAATGAAGTTTTTTTTATAAACATACTAATGTGATCATATTTAGGAGCACAGACTAACAGCTGGTGGACAATAATTCCTTTCCTACTTTTCAAAATTAGTCATTCCTGTATTTAAGTACTAAAACCTAGTATTTCATGACAAATTTCCATAGAACAGAGTAAAAATAAATTATATTGGTCATATTTAAATATTTTTCTCCTTTTACTTTTTGTATTCATTAGGCTTCATAAAATATGTTAATAACATGTGAAATTTTTTTATTCACAGAACTTTCTTTTCTCTTACATCAGGCTAGTAAACTTCCACCACCTCACTGAAGAAATACTTGTCATCAGACTTACAAAGTTCTCAGTGTATATTGTTCATTAAAATCACAATTACTATAACATTCAAATTTTGTTTTGGTTTTCTTTTCCTGGCAATTTCTTCATCTTCAAAACTGAAGCTTAATTTTTCTGGATACAAAATACTTGGTTGGAACCCATTATCTTTCAGCATTTGAATTATGTTGTTCCAGGATCTTCTAGCTTTCATTGTCTGTGTTGAAAAATCAGCCGTTATTCTAATTGGCTTACCCCTATATGTAATCTAATCTGATTCCTTTCTCTTGTGACTTTTAAAATTCTCTCTTTATTTTGTATGTTGGGCATTTTCATTGTAATGTGTCTCAGTGTGGATCTTTTGTGATTTTGCACATTTGGCATCCTATAGGCTTCTTGGATTTGGATTTTTGTTTCATTCTTCATGTCTGGAAACTTTTCTGATATTATTTCATTCATTCCTTTGGTTTGAACCTCTATACCTTCCTCTATTCCAATAACTCTTAAAGTTGGTGTTTTTATGTTATCCCATATTTCTTGGATATTCTGCTTGTGTTTTCTAATCATTCTCTCTGTGCTGTCTGTGTTCTTTTCAAGATGATATACTTTGTCCTCGTTGTCTGATGTCCTATCTTCTAAGTGGCCTATTCTGCTGGTAATACTCTCATTTGAATTTTTAATTTGGTTTATTATTTCTCTCATTTCCAGGATTTCTAGAGTTTTTTTGTTGTTGGTAGTTAGTTAGTTTGTTTGTTTGTTTTGTATATCCTCTATCTCCCTGTAGAGGTGGTCTTTTGCTTCTTGGATTTGTGTTTTAACTCATTGTCAAAGTGATCTTTCATGTCTATATTTGTTCTCTAATGTCTTCTCTGAAACTCCAAAACATCTGAATCATGTATATCCTGAAATGTTTATCTGTCATTTTGTCTGCTGTGGATGTTAATTCTTCTAATGATGTGTTATCTTGAATTGTTTGTGGTACTTTCTTTCCTTGTCTTTTCATTTTGCTTGTGTTTCTTTCCAGCTTTGTGAGAGTGTTGTGTTATTGTTTTTACCCTATAGATTTGTATAGTTCCAAGATTTCTCCTTTGTGGGAAGGACGATGTTAACAGTTCCCAATATCAACAATACATCATCTAAGAGCAAGTTTTTGTTATTTAGACATTTATAGTTAGTCTATGTCTAGAAGTATTGGATTCAATTATTATTTAAAATATAGTCAGTAGTTTCATAAAAGGTATAGAGTTTCTTGTGGCATATAGAGAACTGGGGGTAGGGTGTAAGACATTATGTTAAGGGGGAAAGATGTGAGGGTATGGGGTTAATATATCTTAACAACTTTGGAGTAGAACACTAATCAGGGGAGTTAGTAGCAGGAGAATGGAAAGGAGGTAATTTAGTGTAGACAAAGTACATGGGAGGACAATAGGATGTATAAAAACAAACACATATATGTAATTAGTAAATTACCTGAAGTAGAAATAGGAGGTTGAAAGAGGAAGAGAGGGAGGAAGAAAAATAAAAAGGAAAGAAAAAAGAGAGGGAAAGAAAAGAAATAAAAAAACAGTCTTAGAATTCTGTTTTCCTCTTTTTCAGTAGGTGGAGTTGTCTATTCCAGCTTGAGTCTCTGCCCTCAGGGTGGTGGAAATAACCAGTGTGAGAAGGCTCTCCCTCTCTTACCTGGAGCCTGTCTAATCTTGGTCTCTCTTTGTTGCTCTCAGTTTTTAGCCTCCTCTCCTCTATTGCTTATCAGGTCTCAATTGCGGGATCTCTTGCTCACAGCCCTCTGTTCACTCCATGTGGGCACTGCCCTGGCTGTACTGTGCTCCTGACCAACTAAGCGCTGTTTTTGTGTTGGATAGTAACTGTGCCTGCTGAGTTATCACATTAAGTGGGAGGGTGAGTTGGAAATGAGGTACCTATTCAGTCGCAGATCCACATTGATAGCCACACTCCCCAAAAGATGGCCAGAAAGGTTTTGGGTTATCATAGCTAGGGGGAGGGGTAGTTGGAAACCAGGTATGTGCACAGTGGTACTCCACTCTGATAGCCACGCCAACCAAAAGCTTGAGAGAAAGATTTTGAGTTATTACGGCTAGGGAAGGGGGGTTGGGAACCAGATACCTGTTCAGTTGCCTATCCACACTCTTAGCCACATCCACCAGAAGTTGGTGAGATAGATTTTCCAAGATGGAGTTTGTCCATTTCCCACACTGGGGTGTCTGGTGAGGTGGGGAAAGCTGGGCTGTCCCTGTGGTGTGTTCAGAACTCAGTCTGGTGGCCTATGCAGAAGCCAAACGCAGCCTGGTGGACTGCAGCTTTGTAGAGGAGCTGACCCAATGTCTCTGCACTGCCGCCAAAGAGTCTGGGAGCACTCAATCTCAATCTGCAGCAGCTCCTTTACAGGAGTCCAGATTCCTGCTGCCAGACAGAGAGATTTCCGCTGTGTGGGGTCCTGTCACATGCTCTGAGATGAGATACTGTAATTCCTCAAGGCGAGTGGTCTGACTGCTTTCTGGGATTCATGCACAGAGAAGCCAGAAATGGTATCTCCTCAACTCCACCATCTTGGATCCTGTTTTCTTATTATTTTTATTAAATACAGGACAACAGTGAAATGAATTACAATCCTTCTTACACATATAGAACACAATTTTTCCTATCTCTGTATATAAAGTATGTTCCAGTCAATTTATGCCATTATACATGTACTTTTTTGGCATTACAATTCTTAATACACATATATACCATAATTTTTCATATCTCTGTTTGTATATAAGGTATGTTGACACCCAATTCAAGTCTTCATACATGTACTTTGTAAATGATGACCCTTTTTGTATCAGCTCTGAAAGTCTTCTGGTAGAGTTGTTTGGATCACACCATCAACAGAGGTAATTTATTCTTCTTCTATTTGTATCTCTTTAATTTACTTCTCTTTTTTCCCCCATCTTGCTGGAGTTTCAATGACTATGTTACAGACAAGTGTTGAGGGTGGTCAATCTCATCTCCTTCCTATTTTTAGAGAAAATGCTTTCATTTTTTCTCTGTTCTGTATGATATTGAATTTGGGTTTGTTATATATACCTTTACAATGTTGAGATAGTTCTTTCTGTCCTCGATTACTCTGGTGTTCTAAACATTATTGAGACTGAACTTTGTCAAATGTTTTCTATTTAATGTAAATTTGTATTAGGAAAATTTAGAATAAAAGCATTTAAAATATAGATTCAAATGCAAAATAAGACTTGAGGGTTTTGAAAAGATGAAGACAAATATAAAGAGGAAAATGGTTTAACTATATTTTTGCACCTTTATCATAGACAAGGAAATCTTCTGCAAATTTTTAACGATATAAAAAGAATGTCTTTACCCTGTACTCAAGGATAAATGAGTTTCCCTTCTGAGAAAATTGACATATATTTAAATTTTAGCTTTCTAAGCAATTTTCTTTTGTTTTCTTGATTCTTGAGCCTGAAAAATATTAAGTAAGACTTTTTCCCTTACTGCAACCCATCATTCCATTTTTTCTACATTGGGAAGTTTATTAATGCTGAGGAACTATGTTTCAAATAAGTAATCCTTTTTCTCCCTTCCTAATTCAGAATCATTAAGAATAAGACACAGAAAATGTTGTAGACCCAAATGCCAGTTCATTAGTGAAGAATATGCCTTTTCATCTGTGGAGCGATGAGCTTGTTCATAAGCACCCTTGTATTAGAGGATGCTATTACTATGGGCCTCCTCTGTGTGCTTGCAACAAAATGGTAGCAAGGGCCACCAAACAGAAAAGTACAGAATGCTTTGGCAGTACTCATCTAAAATGCAAATGAGGAAGGGTCAAAGATGATGATTCTTCTCTTCTCCATACTCACCTGCTGAATGTGTCACTTCACTATGAATCACAGGGAAGAAATACAGTAGCAAAGAATCTACAACATTATCACATAGTTTTCTCTCCTGGATGGTGATGAGAAGAAGTTTTCACTCTCATGTGGAGACAGTTGGGCTGGAGCATGAAACTCACTATTCCTATAAAGCCACGCTGTCACATATGGGAATGCTCTTAGAATCCATCCCTTCCCATTAACTAGTTGTTATTAGGTAAACTGCCATCATATAGTGAGCATTTGAAAGAAAATGTTATTATCATTTTATTCTCAGCTATTAGGAAATGTGAGCTTTTGATGAAATCCAGATCAAAAGGATGACAGAGCCAAGTGTGTAACAGATGGTGGTTTGTACCATATGTGGACAAAAAGCAATTTATGAATGTCAGGTTGTCAAATTTTGATATGGTTTTACTGCTAACATTTGAGTTAGAAGACTTCATCCTTTTCACTTCTATTTTGACAGCTACAGTTTACATCAACAATGCAAACTTGACATTCATATATTCTTAAGCAATCATTACTGATAATTGTTCCTTTTGTGTAAAGTAAAACACATCTTCTTATCACTATATTGCATAAACAATCTTATGATCTGAAGAGAGTCTATATATATATAGACTCTCAAATATATATATATATATTTGGAAGAATTTTAAGTCTCACAAAGTTTAAATCCTTTATTTTACTGAAAAACCCTAGAATCCTGGTTTTCTCAAGGTCAGACATAGATCATCGTAGAACTCTGTTTTCCTCATTCACTTGTTTCTTATCATTGTTATATGGGTCAGGCTGGTTTCTCTGCCTGGTTTCAGTAGGCACATAATTGTCACCACAGCTTAGTAAAATGCCACCAATTACCAACAATATGTTTTAAAATTTCAGTTTCCAGAGTATATGATGCATACTTTATTTGCACAACCTTCTCACTTCATTGCTAGCTCTTCAGCCCACAAATCATAAAGTAGATGTAATTACATTCCACAACCAATCATATCCTTCTTTCAAGTCTGTCAGTGATTGGTCACTGTACATTCCTTGTTCAATTTATGCAAAGATAGTGGAGTTATATATTTCTGTTTCTTCCTTTGCTCTCAGTGAAAAACTCAGGTAACATTTTATTTAAAAAATTATAATGAAGAGAAATATCTGTCCAACAAAGTCAAACGTGTAGCAAGCAAAAGAAAAAAATGTAAGAGTGCAGAAAATAAAATGAGTTATAATTAGATTGGAAATGGCAAAAGTAAAACAATGATAAAAGGAATCCTGGGTCTGCATGAAGTTACAGTGCAGACCATACTGAACAAGTATAATGAGTACACAAAGCCAGGGTTGTCCAGAGAACAAAAACTGTTTATGGACTGTGCTAATCAGCTTTTTGCTACTTGGACAAATACCTGAGAAAAACGATTGAAAAGAGGAAAAATTTAGTTTACTTTCAATTTTAGAGGTTTTAGTCTATGGTCGACTGGCTTTATTGCTCTGGGATTGAGAAGAGGTAGAATGTCATGGTGGAAGGGCAGGAAGGAGGAAAATTGCCTGGCACACGGCCTCCAGGAAGGAGCTAGAGAGAGCAGACGTCCAATCTGCAGAATTATATGAGGGTGAATTTGTTTTAAGCCACCAAATTTGTGGTAATTTGTTATTACAGCAATAAAAACCTAAAACAGTTATACTTTTGAATTGCATATACTATGGTAGAAACTTTTACTATAACAAAATAACTTTGGAGATTTCAAATGGAAGTCAGTGGAGTCGTAGAGTAAATAGCTTACTAGGGAATGTTGACACTGATGCCATACCAAGCTCAGAATTTCAGTAGAGGCATGTTTATTGACATAAATGAGGACAGTGGTTGTGAGAGGATAAAGATGTCCCAGAGGAAGTGACAGCAGTAAAATCTTCACATTAAAAAAACTCTCAGGCATTTTTCATGACATTGAAAACTGAAACGATAAAATAATGGCTGCCGAACTGCTGTTAGAAAGGATATTTGTTTGTATAAAGGTACATGCTGAAAATGATCACTGCAAAGAAATGAAAGATTGAAAATAGTAACGAGTATGAAAAGTAAGACCAACTAGAAGACATTGGCAGAGCTGCCTGTTCACATTCAGGAGTGGCTTTTTCCACACGTTTAAGGAGTGTGTTCATTGTGATCTATTCACCTCTCAAAATTAATGAGTAAAATATAAAAATAGATCAGCTAGATTATTCAAAGTGTGTTACCTTCTCTGTCTTTCGCAGATAAACGTGTCCTGTTTATTGTCCCATGAGAGAATAGTTAAAATACTATAAAAACATCATGTGTAGAAAACATTTAAATTAAGCTTCCAAAGTTTGAAGACAAGCCACATCATGTGTTTTGAGATAATTTAAGTCACAAAGTGCTTAACCCAATACTTTAGAAAGTGTCACTCAAGTAAATAATCAATATTAAGATGTCTTGTGTAGTACCCCCAAAATATTATTTAGATAAATGAATTCTTGGTGTTCAGAAATAATGGTTGAAATAAGAAGCAGAAAATAATACAATGTAAACAACTCTGGTGTCAGATTCTTTTAATAGAGAACACTAGAAATGTGGTTGGAGATTTGAAAAATAAAAGATTATAAAAAGTTAATACTGATCGAGAAGACTTTAGAAAAACTGAACATGTACATGTAGGTGTGTATGCATATATGAATTGTGCTTTCTCTATATTTACACCCGTGTATATATACACATGCACTCACATATGCACACTAATGACAGATGCCTAGTTCCTTTTAATGATGGAAAAATATATGTATCATTTATATAAAAATTCAATTTTTCTAAATACTTATCATATTTTCAGTCTTTATTTGTGTGTGTGTGTGTGTGTGTGTGTGTGTGTGTGTGTGTTACTGAATATCAAACCCAGGGCCTCATGCATGGTAGGTGAGGGCTCTACCATGGAACTGCATCCCCAGGCCTCCAACTTTTTACTCTGAGAAATAGATTTATAGTTACTCTTTACTGGCAATATCTATGACTACATAAATTTATCTAGTTTAGCAAAGTAATAGCTAGTTTTTGATGGGCAGACATTGCTGTCTACTGTGATGTCAGTTTTATGATTAATAAAGGGATGCTTTATTTTCCACATTTTACCTAATTTGTTACTCAATTATTTTGAAATCAGGAGGGAATCTATGGTTATTCATTAGTGACTTAAGCCTAGTCATGTGATATATTGTTGACTAGGAGCATTGGAAAGGCAGAAAAGTAAGGAAATTAGATGCTCAAAATAACACTTGGAAAATAAAGTCCTCTGGTGGGGACTTAAACAATGTGCACACTGAGCAAAAGGGGCTTTGACATATTAAGCTGCTAGTGGATTTTCCAAAGGCGAAATGGGTCCTTCTGAAAAGACACAGATGTTGCTAACTGCGGAGTGTTGGTAAATACAGACAGGTCACTGAGGGGTTTCAAGCAGGTATATGGCTTCCTGCATTCATGAGGAGGCCAGTATGACTTGTGCTCAAGGATCCAACAGCTTGGCTTGACAGGGCAGAGGTGACATAAAAACACTAAAAGGGGCTTCATAATAAATGCTACTCCAAACATACTATAAGTGAGGTTTCTGGTTCAACTGAAGTATCATCTCAAAAAAAAATATTTTATAAGATTTTTGAAGCCATGACTTGTGTTTTTCAACCATTTCTTCAAAGTAACTAAATTCCAGAATGAAAAAAGCATGAAAATGGAGATGGAGCTTGGAATCATTACTGCAAAAAAAAAAAAGAAAAAAAGAAAAAGAAAAAAAAAGTCAATTTGGGGGAGAATCAACATCTTCACAATATCTTTCTAATATTGTGTTTCCCTATGTAAAAATATAGCATATTTTTAATTTAGTTGTCTTCTTAAATATATTTTAATAAAAATTGTATAATATTTATTTTTAAAAATGTACTCAGATGAAAGGGAGAAAATTGGAGGTACTCATACTGTGAACTCATTCATAAGGTTTTATTATCTGTCTTTTTGTTCTTGAAGGTATAATTTTCTTTTTTTAATGAATATTACTAAAAATGATTTTCCAAAATTGAAGTGGGATGAGGTTAAACATGATCAAGTACTATCAAGTTTACCACTATATAAATGTATATGCCCCCTATATACTATTTCATTAACTTAAAAATACACTGTATACTAGCCCATTTCTTGGTCATATCTTAAAATGTTTAACAAACCTGCTTCCTAAGTACTTTGAATGATTGCCAGAAAGCTCCTTGGCTGATTGTATGATAGCTCTGAGTTAAAGGTGAAACTGTCAATATAAGACATGGTAAATTGAGTTGATATTACCAGATGGGGTTTTGCAGTTGAAGTCATTCAGTTCCCATCTTTTCTATGAAATAATATAATTGAATTGATTCTTACAGACCTTATCTGGAGAGTGTCAAGTGTCTTTCCTTCCTCTGTAAGGTTAAAGTAAGCAGCTATTATGGGCAACCTTTTTCCTAGGGCAAGCCTTAATGAGTTAATTTCCTGATTCATTGTTCATGCCCAATGCACATCTTCCCATTACACTTGGATCAACTTTTTTCCTACACTTAAGCACATGATAACCTTTCTAATTAATGCATCTAGCATAAAATGTTGCAGCACATGGTGAATGATTCCCTTCAATTGCCAGAAGCCTATGGAGATTTTATAAATTTTGACTGATAATGTTAGATCATGGGCTTGAATTTTGTTTAGATTTACTGAAACTCCATTGATGAACATGAAATAAATTTAACATTGAGTGTATTCAGTCCCAATGAGGATGTGAATGCTTAGTCCAATAAAAGTACAATTTCTTTCTGTTCTCAGAACACTTACCTCCCTCTCTGCCATGTCAAAGGGCTCTTAATGAAAAATAGGAAGACAACCTGCAGATCTCAGGCAGCCTTGTGTTTACATAATGGATTTCTAATCAGAAAAAGAGGGTATCTTATTGGGTAAAATTAAATAAAATAAGGAATGTCAGTGCACTCTTTGCTAAATTTTATTTCATGCTTATTTTTCACAAATTCAGAGAATACAGCACATATTTTATTTATATTCCATGGCCCTCCCTCTTAGAGTTATTTCAGAAAGGTATATTGCATTGTGCTAACTCACTTCTTAGCATGCAGTTCTCTTGAAGGCAACGTAACATTTCAGTTTAATATTGGCATTATTATTTGTACTCAGTCCCAGTGACCAAACACATATATGGCAATACATATTCCAAATGCAAAGCTTGTATGTGCATACAAAGGATATGGTATACATAATAAACACACACACATATATCAAGCTACTGTTTATTTCTGTATAGTAGATTATTTCCTACAGCTTGCAATCTTGTTTTCTATATAGCATTATCTGGAACAATTAGAGAATGCCCTGTATCAAATATATACGGGCAGGGAATGCCTTTTTAAAGTCAATTGGAGTGAAATGTGCATGTATTATTTCCTCTCCACAATGGGAGCTTTCTTTATTTTCCTTTCTTCCTTCCATTCTTTCATTTTGCAGTGATGGGGATTGAACTCAGGACCTTGAACATGCTGGGCAAGCACTGAACCACTGAGCTACCTCCCCAGGCCTTCAATTAATTTTACATCAAAAGAAGCATTGTAGCTTCTATGAGAGAACCTGTGTGTGTGTGTGTGCGTGTGTGTGTGTGTGTGTGTGTACTGTTCAATAATTACAAATATAATTTGTGCACACCAACACAGTCCATCATATTCCATACCATTCTTCTTCTTTTTCCAAAAATTCAGTTATCAGCCACATCCCTCATTCTATCTCATAAGCCTCAATTTATTTTCAAGTACTTTTTATTATATCTGTTGCTGCATTTTATCAGCTTTGATTACTTTGAAAATAAGGAAAAATTTGATGAGGACAGGAGAGGGCACAGATCTTTCATTGTAGTCTCAGAATATATTTCTTTGTATAATCACAGTAAATTAGTTAAATCAGTAATGAATAGAATTGAAATTACTAATGCTTTAATTCTTATTATTTGACACTAGTTCTGGAATTTAAAAGCTGGATGGTTTATCTTTTATTCTTTAAAATCAGTGAAGAGTAAGAAAAGTGTAAATACTCTGATCATTTCTCATGGTGTATAAGGTTAAGTTATATATCTTTCTTTTTAGAACTCCAAATCTTGAGATCATTTTTTTTTCAGTTTAACAAACCACAGAATTTTGATGAAAACTGGAGATATACTGAATGTACTTTCAAAACTTGTTTTTGTTTCCTCTATGCCATATGCATAATTTTTCTTCTCTTCATTTCCAGTAGTAACGTGCCCCTGCACGCCCCTACCACACACACATACCAGATTTCAGTAGTAACCCCCTTGCAATACTGGAAATAATCAAATAAAATGGGGTCTTTCTTGTCAGTGCAAAAACCAGTCTTTTATTTCCCCTAATGATTTTTATTTTTCTCCCCAAATGTTATTAATTGTAAGGCTCATAAGAAAAAAACAGCTATCATTCTGAATTTTATTTAATTATAAAATTTGATTGATTCATTAAGTTCTCAGAACATAGATGCCTCTTATAGGGAAAAAGTAGTAAAACAATAGTTTCTATTTTCAAAATCTCAATTATATATTCGAAAAATGGCCTAGTCATTTAAACTTCAAAAAACTCAATAATACAAAATGAAACCTACTTGAAACAATTTTCTCAGTTATATGGCACCATATATAAAATAATCCTCTACATTGATAAACTAATATCGATTCAAGTTGAGTATTCATCTTGAGATATTGTGCCAAGAAAGATATTTGAAAAGTAGTTATTTGACAAGAAATGTCTAGTGAAATGCTTGTTGGGGTAATAATGACTGGGTATATAACTATGGAACCCCGGTGTTTTTATCTGTAAATAGGGATATAATAGAGCTCAGCGTACAGTGGTGTAGCTAGCTTTAAAAGAGCTAACTCACCAGCTAGACCTGGTGGTGGACGCTTGTAGCTCCAGCCTCTTGGGAGGCTGAGGCAGAGGCATTGCTTGAGCCTACAAGTTCAAGAACAGCCTAGGCAACATAGCAAAACCCATCACAAAAACAAAACAGAGATAATCTCTACACAAAACTAAGCACAGGTTTTGCACAAAGTTAGCATGTAATAGTTGCACTATTATGATTATTTTCTTTCAGAAACTGTGACTCTTCAGTATGCTCTCTGCCAGTCAAAAGATGGAAGCCATATTAACAATCCAGGACTGTTGAGGTGGTGACTATAAACACAGTGATTATTGTATTTGTAGGAATTTTTACAACATTCCCCCCAGTTCATATAAGATATTTCTCATGGATTCAACTAGGATACCACAGTTATACAAGTAGTTGAATATTATTAGAAAACACATATATTTAGCCAACTTATAGTAATTGCATTTAATGATATAAATGATCTACATGAAGTCATCATCCTGAAAGTAATTTGGTTGTGTATTCTTCAATCACCTGAGAACATTTAGGCTAACAGCATTGTCCACAGCTTGTTAAAATGGCTTATGATTCTATAATAACTTGGTAGTTACTGATTTAAAAGAACTCTGTTTGTTTTAATTAGCATATTAATGTTATATATTAAGTGCTTGAAAACAATTGTTAAGTATTTGCTCTAAAATCTGAGTTATACATTTGATCTGAAGAAAGTATTTAATAATGAAAGAAAAAATCTAAACTCTATTATAGCTGCCCATAATATTAACAATGCTATAATCAAAATTACTAAATTGGATTGCTTAAGAGCAAATTAAAATGTCTTTCTAAACTATGATTTTCCCAAGATATTTTAAAATTGTTAACATGGTAAAACCATGATAAAAATCACGGGCTTCTAATAATAATTTTGGATTTCGGGCATTGCGTAATATTTTCTGAATGTAGGATATATATATATATATATATATATATATATATATATATATATACTTTGAGTGGGTTACATCCAACTGGCAGCATAATTAGCTATTATGCAAGTTGTGTATTACTTTTAGAAGACATTGTTTATGCATTTGCAAAACTTTAACCATAAAATGTATATAAATACACAAACATATTTGTGTGTTGAAAAGCTGCCTTTATTAAATCTAAGAAACATCAATTTAAAAATGATATTCATGTCAGAGGAGCTGAATTATCATATATTATTGTGAGAGTGCATTTACTCAGTTTTCATTCTTATGTTCTATATTTGATTAGGACACCTTTTAAAATATTTCATTCTATTTCAAAGCCAATTTTAAAAAGAACATTGAAGCTTTTTAAAAAATTAATTTCAAATTGTTTTTAAATATATAATTTTGATCTGTTTGAAACTACAAAACCATCTTTTTGACAACTTTATGTTTTAGCATACAATATAATCAATCTGAAAATAGAGATCCTCAGTTCAACCAATCATGTACAAATAACCAAGTATTAATTCTGAAACACTCCATATGCATTCTGTGTTATGGAAAATGACACCATATGTGGATATACATATGACAATAGTAGCATGTACTTTTGCAGGGGAAGTAATACTATCTGAACAGTAATAATTTGTCCTCTCTTGAGAGATACCTCATGATTTGATAGTTGCATTTCTTACAGAGCAAGTTCAGGAAATCTATATGAACACACAAGTAGAGTTAATTGCTATCACAATGTGTGTTATAACACTAGCAGGCTGAATCGGCTTCTGGAGTCATTGAACAGCCTCAAATTCACCTGTAAACTGTAATTATTGAGAAGCACTTCACTAGCAAATTGCAAAAGCTGAAGGATCCCTGAACCTGCTAACATGTTAGCCCTGATTTCTTTGTAGTTCTAGATTATACGTTAGCCAAGATATCCCTTGGTTCTCTTTCTCAGGTCAATAATAGGGCACTCAGGACTTGTTTTCATCTCTGCTCTCTCTACGCTTTTCCTCTCATGTTCTTACTTGACCTTCTAAGTGTGGGTTGATATTGGCAAGAGGCCTCTTTCATATCACAGCTCCTCTTTCTCTGGGATGAATCAGAGGCTCTTGTGTTAGAGTGAAGTACAATTATATATTACTAAATTTTACTCTATTCAGTTATTACTTCATTGAACATATATGGTTCATTCTGACTTAAAACATAATTTCCTCTGTAGAGAGGGTTTTGCCCTTAGGATAAACTGACTTAAAGACTGTGTGAGAAACTAAATCACAATGAACACTGCTTTTGAGCAAAATTGTTTCGCTATGAGCCGAAAACCCCCAAAGTAAAGCATTTGGTTTCACAATTAAAATAAAGCTTAAGTTTCATACCTAGGAGATGAACAGATGAGCCAGACTGTTCACATTTGAGAGGAGAGATGGGAGTAATTCAATTTGCTAAGTATTTTGTTAATGCATTACTTTTATCATTTTTATTAGATTTCCTCAGTAGAGAGAAATAAATTGTGAATTATTGTGGTACTCCTCAGCGATATTGAATCTCATACTTTTAATGCTTGATGAAAAAGACATTGTTCAAAATGGGACTGAACCAAGCCCACCCATTCTACTGACATCCTTCTTGAAATTACTCAAGACAGAACAGTTACGACTTGGGGATATGAACTAATCTATTCCATCTGATCATCTTATTGCATGTTCTCAGCCAGAACACATCTTAAAATTAGTTGTGTGTGTGTGTGTGTGTGTGTGTGTGTGTGTGTGTGTGTGTGTAAGAGAGAGAGAGAGAGAGAGAGAGAGAGAGAGAGAGAGAGAGAGAAACAAAAGAAGTTCCTTCACAGGGAAGGAACACAGCCAAAGCCCACCAACTAAGGAAAGTTAAATGCTGACCTAGGAAAGGAAGTCTTGGTGTGTGTTATAAAAGCGTGAAGACCAACTCCGTCTTTTCTCTGAGATGAACTCTGGGCTCCCAGGGCACTTTAACAGTTGTGAGCTCTAACTTGTGTCTTGGGAGGTGAGCAGGGGAATTGAAGGGGGAGCCTAGGAAGAAACAGGATATAATTGGAAGAAATTGATATAATTTGGAAAGTATTACAGTCTTTCTATTCTTTTTACTTTAATCTAATCTTAAGGATAATAAAATTAAAAGCTGCTGTTTATGGTCTTTGCAGTGCTGCGGAAAATTCAAGGAAAAGTCTTGTTGCATGTAGGATAAAGTGGAAAAGAAAAACAACATCTCTGGCCTCTAAGTCCAGAGACCTGGGATCAACCATGGGTACGGGGATGGAAGATGGATGTCTGGAGGAGTGATGAGCAGTAGAGCCCACACAGTAGAGGCCAAAGTGCCTAGATCAAGGCTCAGGCCTTTTTAAGCATGGCAATAAGAAATTGGGGAGCTAATTAGAAGAGACTGAAAAGGCTTATTTAGAGAAGCTGTCTTCTCATAGTTAAGCTCAATGGGAAGAAGCAATTGTAACTTTAAATTACATGCAGATCAGGGCACTAAAGTTCAGAGAGATTAGGTCATTTCCCCAAGATCACACAGACACTAAATCACAAAACCCAGATTAAAATCTAAGTCTGCATTATTGAAGACTTTGCACTCTAAAATGATCTCTAAAAAATTATAAATAATGATAACTCAAATAACTCATATTGGTAGCAGTTATCCATGGTGATGCAATTGCATAGTTCATGTACTTTAGTTGGACCCCATTTCATCAGTAGGAGGAAGCGTGAGGAAATCAGGAGATAAAGAGTAGAAAATGCACAGACTCATTTTATACTTTGTCCATGTTGTATTTGGCTTATGTACATGACTCAGAAAACCTGTAATTTTATTTGGCCCAAGGAATTAAGTCCATCTTAATAATGATGAAAATGTATGGGAAGAGGAATAAACTGTCCAAAGATCACTATAAAATATGCTATGATCTTCTTCACAAATTAATCGGATTTATAAGTGTTCCCTCTGCCACCACTCACAACAGTAATTTTACATTTAACATAATTTGTGCACACAGAAGAATCTATTATTTTTTTCACAAAAGAAAATATCAGTAACTATAGTCCTAAAAGTTAAACACCTCATCACTGAACTTTAGAAGGTTTTCAATGTTCAAAAAGTCTTTACTTCTTCATATCTCACAAAGAAATTGCTTCTGATATAAATATATGAAAGGCATTGTATCAGCTAGGTTTCCACCTGAGAATCAAAATCAGTGAGTCAAGACTCATTTTTGCAGATATAAATGTGTGGATCTTACAGACATTAATAAATATTTATACATTTAAATATTAACATATTTCCTTTTGGACATTCTATGTGCTTTAAATAGGAAAAATTTTATATTATCTTCATTCTTCAAATTAACAGAAATGAAAGTAATATCCTTACAATAGCTTCAGGACTCTATATTTACTTGAAAAAAAACATTCTCTTTTCTAACCAATGTTTATACAATTATTTGTTTACATAATTGCAACATATAAAGAAGAGAAGTAAATTTCTAAAACCATACGAACAATGGGTTCAAGCTTTGTCATACATCATATCATGTAATATTAGATGACACTCTTTGGGACAAATATCATTTTAGTTGTATTTAGTTGAATCAGAGCAGTTCTATGTGCTATTTCCTTTTGCTTTCTAATATGTTACTTACAACCAGTGATTGTGAGTGGTGAATTATGATGTCTAGTAGTTAATGTGAAATGTATGAGGATTTCATATAATTTATTAATAAATTCAATTACTAAATTTCTGATCATTTGTTTTAAAGAATGCAAGCAGGTTTGAAAGGGAAAATGTTCACTTTCTTAAACATTTTAAACAGTAGAGAATTTATAGAACTTAGAATTTGTAATTTTTACAGTAATTTAAACATTCACATTTTGTATAAATCTCCCTTTAAACTGGTATTTCTCAGGCTTAGCTTGCTAGAAATTCTCAAGTGCAAACTTCTTTGTTATGGGAGGGTTGGGCTATTCTTCACTTCAGCAGCATCACTGGCTGCCACCCACTTGATGCCAGTAGCCTTTGAACTCCCATCAAAAATATCCCCAGAGGGGCTGGGGTTGTGGCTTATCAGTAGAACGTGCTTGCCTTACTGGTTTTCCCCAGTAAGGCCCATCTCAGCCTGCTGTGCTAAGGAAAAGCTGAGAACACTTCAGCACTACATTCAGGGGCCTTCAAACCTCGAGGTCACCAAACAAAGCATGTGTGTTTAAAAACATGCTATCTATTATGTCATGGAAAGGACATGCAATTACAGTTGATAGCAGAACACAGCATGGTGTCACCATGTCCACATGTGCTTAGAATGAAAATGTCAGGTGAGTCAGGACTTATATTGTCTTGTTCATCATGCCCATGCTGGTGAATGACAGGGAAATCGTGAAGGATATTGCCTTTGAGTTAAAATATTTAACTGAAGATACATAAGGTATGTTACCCAGTTTTTTTTGTTGCTGTTAAAAAATATCTGAAACTGAGAAATGTATAAAGATAACAGATTATTTATCTAATTTTTGGAGGTCCAAAGTCCAAGATTGGTTGGTCTCATTGGTCAGCCTTTGGTGAGGGCCAAAGGACAGATGGAATCATGATGAAGGGAGAGATCACATAAGAAGCCAGAGAGTGGGAAGGAGACAGTGTTCTCCTGTTATACTAGCCCACACTTTCAGGACAGACTGGGCTTCCAGGAGGGACTACTTCATCTCTTACAAGGGTGGTGCTCCCAGTAAACTTATCACCTCCCTGGAGGCTCCGCCTCTTAAAGGTTCCTCCACTTCGCCACACTGACAGACTTCCAGCATGAACCCTTGGGAGATACACTAGGCATAGCCATTCCTTGAAAATTAAAATCAATAATAAGAGGGAATAGCAAAATATGTCCTATAAATTAAAAAAATGGAGTTCCAGAATAAAAAAAATGAGTGATGTAAAAATAAAGTTTAATGAAGCTAACAAGGGAAATAGTGAAAGAAAAGAAAACTTGGAATGAAGTATGCAAAATAAAACAGACTATTAGATCAAATTAAGTGTGGGATATTAAAGTACTTGGGGGGAAATTGTAAGAAAATGCAACATATAGTTAGGAGGAGTTCTAGTAAGGCATAGAGGAAGTAAGGGTTCAAAGGAAGAATGGCTGAAAATTATATACAACTGACAAAAGGCCTCAATATGAAATGAATCCTGAGCATGCATCCAGATACATAGATAATGGAGTTTTGATTTAAATAGAGTTTGAAATAACTGTGTGGAATATTTTAGAAAAAAATATGAGACATTATAGAAAAATTCTACAGAAAACTGAAGACTCTAGAAAATAAGAAAGTAAAAATTTTAAAAATGCAACATGCAAACACCAAAACTCAAACTGTATTGCATGGATTTAACAAATCAGTCAAAAATATGTACACAAGGTTAACACCAACTTTGACTTAGTATATGTTGAAGTCTGTGTCACGGAATGCATAATCTTATCATGTATGCAATTAAAATTTGCAAAAAAAATGGCAACTTAATGAACCATTAAGAAAAAAGATGAATATTGAAATCATACAGAGTGTGTTGATGTACAATAACAGGTCATTTCAAGAAAATTCTGTTACTACATTTTCAAACTTTAATAAAACAACCAAATGCCTACTGCAGGAGTAGAAGGGAGCATACTGACACAAACAAAACTTTAAAAAAAAAGAAATAGTTTTATAAGGATTCAGAAACTGAGACTAAAAAATATATATCTTCCATTAATATAATCTCATGAAGAAAACTTGAAGTTCATGTGACTCATATTTATTTCTCCTAAACAGTGAAAATCAAATAATGCAAACATTAGTAAAAATATCATAAGGAATAGAAATTTAGACTTTTTTTTTTTGGCAGGGGGCGGGTGGGGAGTACCAGGGTTTGAACTCAGGGGCACTCCACCACTGAGCCATATTCCCAGCCCTATTGTATTTGGTATTTTATTTAGAGACATAGTCTCACTGAGTTGCTTAGTTCCTTGCTTTGAACTTGTCATCCTCCTGTCTCAGCCTCCTGAACAGTTGCAATTACAGGCATGTGCCACCACAACATTGTTATTTACACCATAATAAATTTTAGATCCAATAATAAGAAAGAAAAATATAAACCAGTTTCATTCATAAAGAAAATAAAAATTTTAAAAAATATTTACAAATGGATATTATACCATAATGTCTCTATTTAATCTGACAAAGCAAGATTGCTAATCTTGTAATATTTGAAAATAAATTATAATTTATTCTATTAAATATTTTCTCTGAGGTCAAGAATGAAAACCCACTGCCCATTCTATTCTATTCAACATTGTACTGGAAATTTTAGCTATGAAATAATATGATCAGAAAATAAACTTTGCATTCTTAAACAATATGATTTTATATATAGAAAACCCAAGAGAAGATTACAAGTCATAAAAATAATTTTGTGAAATTATCAAGATTTATAGAGTTAAGATGCATAGGCAAGCATTAATTTATTTTGGCACACTAGTAACAATTTATGTAAAAAATAAAATAAAATTTGCATTCCTGATATCATATTCTGTGTGGGCTGCTGTCAACAGAGTTACCTTACATATTAGCTTATAAGTAAAAGAAACATGTTTCACAGTTCTGGACCTTGAGAAGTCCAAGACCAAGGCACCTGTAGATGATGTCTGGTAGGAGTCTGTGTCCTAGTTGACAGAGGGCCATGCAGGAGCTCTAAAAATCACAGGGAGGAAGGGGCAAGGAATATCTCTGGGAATTATTCTATAAGGGTACTAATCCTATTCATAAGGTCTACACACTGAAGACTCCTTTACCCTCTCCAAAAACTCCATCACATTGAGGATTTGGTTTTAAGACATGAATTTTAAGAGGACACAAATATTCAGTCTGTAGCAATTCAGAAAAGACCTAACAAATGGAACTAACAGGAACATCTATAGTACAAATTTAAAAATAAAATTTAGAGAAGGCTTAAATAAATCTAGGCTCATAGACTTGAAGATTCAATATTGTTATGATAATTATTTTCAAATTGATTTTCTCTGTGTGTGTGTATATATGCATTAACAAGTCAAGTCTACATCATATGAAAGTATAAACATCCAGGTGTAAGAGTCTTGTAGAAAAAGAAGAAAGCTGAAGGATTTATACTATATGATGATATCAAGACTATCAGAGAGCTAAACAACTAATATAATATTAAAAAAATATAGTCTTAACTAAAGTATAAGTAGGTTTACAGAAAATAATAAAGACCCCAGAGCAGACTTGCATACTTAGAAATAGTATGAAAAAAGTGAGTACTTTTTGAAAAAGAATTATATATCCAAAAATTTATGTGAGTTATCTCAATACTTGTATAGAAAAAAAAAACACAAATCTTGTCATTTTCCTCTACAATCCACAAACTTAAGTTCCAAGTAGGCTGTAACTTTGAATTTAAAAAGCAAATGATAATTAATACGTAAGAATATATAAGAAAACATCTCCACTCATTTAAATACACAAGATGTTCAATACTAGACAAAAAAGCACAAAGACAATAAAAGAAATGTTTGGTAAGTCACATTAAAATTAAGAACCTCTGTCCATCTAAAGATATCATTATTGTGATATCATTATTGCATTGTGGAGGCAATCCACAGAAGGGAAGTATACTTTTACTAGTTAATAGACAAAGATATCCACAACACATAAGAAAGGTAATTTTATTTTAAAAAGACAACTTATTAGAAAATAAGAACCTCATAAGAGATGATATGCAAATTACTATGACGCACATAGAAATAAAAATGAAATGCAATATTTCTGTGTTACAGCAAAAGTAGTACCTAAGGAAGAGAGAGAGGAGATTAGACAGAAAGATGGTCAGATAGATGGACTGGTATAGATAGACAAAGGTCTAGCTAGACATATAGACATCAATACTTATGTTAAAAAATAAGAGGAAAATTAAGGGGTGAATTAAACTCAAGTTAGAGAGAAACTATTTCTAGCCTGTGTATAGAACTGAGAGCAGAACTAAAGCAAACTAAAGAACAAAGAAGATATGTGGCAAACAATTTAATAAACTGAAGTTTATTTCCTTGATGGGAATAATAAAATATAAAAAATTCTAGCAAAAGCAATCAATAAAAATGTTTAAAGTAATAAGCTATATCAAAAAAGTAAACAATTTTAAGAATATGTCCTGGGCCATTCGATAGAGAGTGACAGAAAGATAGAACCTGAATATGCTGTTTTTGACCAACAACAGCAGTAATAATGAGAGCAAGTAGAAGCCAAGACAATTCGCTAAAAAACTTGTTGAAATAATAAGAGTTCAGTGATATTTGTTGAAAGATGATCAATATAAAAAATCAATAGCAGTTTTAAATCCCAAGAACAACTGGGTGTTCTTTTTTTTTAAAGACAGGTTACATTTGAAGTATATAACTAGAAATAATTTTGACAAGCCATGGTAATTTTCACAGAGAAATTGCGGCACTGTTGAAAGTCAGTACAGAATAAATAACTAAATACTTGGAATAAATGCAGACATATATCATAGTTTAGAAGAAATAAAATGTCATTAGGATATTGGTTCTTTCCAATTTCGTTTATAAAGGAAATGCAACTATATGTGAATCCCAAATTGGCTTTCTACAAATTTGATAAGTTGACTTTAATATTCTATTCGTGTGGAAATAAAAGACCAACATAGTACTAGTGATTTGAAGAAAAGGACCAAATAACTACCTATTTATAAGGCATTAAGCTTACTAACTCTAAGGGAATAAGGGAATGGTATATTAAACAGTCGGTTATCGATCATGAAAAAAAATAGTGAGACTAAGGTTTTGTCACATATTGAAGATGAATAGATCATGGAATAAGTTTACAGATAAACATTGGAAAGATGGATTGACAATAAAAATCAGATTTTACCGCTCACCACACACAAAATATTGAATGTATGTAATTTAACTAAACGTGAAAAACAAAACTATAAATTGTTACAAGAAAACATGGGGAAATAATTCATTAAATAGGAAAAGGATGAGGCATAAATCATTTTGAAAGAAGATAAATGGTTAATTAAACTACATAAAACATTTATAGTAGTTTCTACAAAGGACAAGATGAAAAAAAAATGAATAGAACCAGGCATGGTGGCACACCTATTATCCCTATGACTCAGGTGGCTGAGGCAGGAGGATTGAAAGTTCAAAGCCAGCCTCAGCAACTTAATGAGGCCCTTAGCAAATTAGCAGGATCTGGACTCACAAAAGAAAATAATAAAAAGTACTGAGGTGTAACTCAGTGATTGAGTGCCCCTGGGTTCAAAGTCTGGTAGAAATAAATAAATAAATAAGCCATAGATAGAAACTAGATTTTTTTTTTAAATACACAGCACTAACAAAAAAAAATAAGTGTGTAGAGTAGATAGATAGATAGATAGATAGATAGATAGATAGATAGATAGATAGATAGATGGATGGATGGATGGATGAAGAGAGCCTCTATAATGCATAAGAATGGACAATACCACTTAAGAATATTCACAGATCCTAGAACCTAGAAAGCACACACAAAGCCCAGGAACAAGCTAAGAGATATTCAAACATAACAGTAGCCAGGGAAATGACATTAAAAATACTAAGTCTACTTTTTCACATTCTTATTTTGGTTTAGAAAAAAAATCTATTAACAAATATTTCTGTAAATGAGGAAGCATACTGCTTCCTGAATTTTGTTGTTTCACTCATTGATTTAATTTTGTCAGCTTTAAAACAGGGGCATTAATAACTAAATGTTTACCCCTCCATACAACTTTAGTCAATATCCCAAGTATTTCTATATTACAATTGAAGTTATAGCTTGTTTCTAATTATAAAAACTGTCTTTGAGATTCTATCTCGAGATATTTATAAGTGTATTTTGATAATGAAAGATAAGGAGAGGTTGTTTTTTCTTATTACTTGACTTTTCACTTAAAAATCCTCACTCAGAATATAGTCAATGTGTCAGTAATTTGAAATACATTCAGGCTTCATTTTGTGCCTTTCTAAAGCTCTTGGCTGTATCACTACCGGTGTTTCTCTATTCTTGTAGAGCTATGGTGCATCTCAGATATGATGCCTTTCAAACTTGCTCTTCTTTTAGGATTGTTTTCTACCTTAAAAAATAGAAAAAAAATCAAGGTCAAATGCATAGTCATCGTTGATTCCTCTTACAAATTCCACATTGGCAAGTCAGTTGGAACTATCTTTAAAACAAATTAAATGTTAGTTAAAATGTTTCTCATCAACTTCATTGCTGTCCACTTATTTATTCTTCATACCTGTTATCTCCTTCCTAAGTGGCTGAAAGATCTCTAATTACTTTCACTTTGGCCCCACCTCTTCAAATGTGAAATAGTTCTTTATACTCATTGAACACCTTGTAGAGCCCTACAGTACTTACCTTAGATCATTCCCACCAGTCTCATTTTTACTCTCGAGCCTGACACATCATCCTTGGGCATATATTTCTGGTTATCCCTTGAACGAGCCAAGTCCATTCCCCAGCAGGATTCTATACTGGGCACAGATTTGTTCTCCTCCTAACCTCAGTACAAATGTCACTTCTTCAAAGGGTCCTACTCTACTCTGTCACCCTTAGCCATTAACTCATTTTGTTTTGTTTACCGTAATGCTTCATTCCAAGTGAAATTATATTATTTATTAATGGTTTGTGTATTGTCTACTTTCCCAAGTAAAATATAAGCCTCTCAGAAGCAAGGACTTTACTTGATTCACAGCTATATCTGTGGGAAGTAGAAAATTGCCTAGTGCCTGCTAAATATTTGCTATATATTCTTAAATAACAAATGAATATTGCTTACTTTAAATACTAATAATGGAATGGTAGACAAAAATGATTTTTAAATCATTTTTTAGATTTTTTTTTGCCAGGAAAGAAGATGCTTAATATAATCCTATCTTGAAAAGCAGCCTTTTAACTTCAGTTTGCAAATTTCAAGCTGAGTTAAACCTGTATTGGTATTTCTGCTGTATTTGATGGGACTTTCGACCAATTTTGAGCACCACTGATTCATAGAATGAGGGATATTTTTGGTTAGGCCATTTAAAGTGTCAGAGAAGGGTCCTTTTGTTTGCCACCTTTATTCTATGAGGTGGTCACTATTGTCACTATTTCATGTTGAACCAAGATTCCTGTTCCAGATAGCAATTACTCTTCTTTTTTTTTAAAAAAAATATTTGTTCTCTTTAGATATACATGACAAGAGCATATATTTTTACATATTGATATAAACATGGAGCATATCTTATTCTATTTATGATACCAGACTTGTGGTTGTCATTGATGTGGAGATTCATTGTGGTGTATTCATATATGTACATAACAAAGTTGTGTCAGATTCATTCCACTGTATTTCCTATTCCTATCATCCCTCCCTTCTTTTCCTTTCAACAGATAAATGGATAAAGAAAAAGTGGTATATATGCACAATGGAATATTACACAGCCATAAAAAGAATGACTTCATGATTTCTGCTGGTTCAATGGAATGATCTGGAGACTTACATGCTAATTCAAGAAAGCTAATGTCAAAATACCAAAGTTCAAATATCCTGTTTGATATGTGGATGCTAACACACCACAAGGGAGATGGGAAAAATAGAAGTTCAATGGATTAGACAAAGGGAATTTCCTTTCTTTGTATAATGATGAGGTATTATTTTGGGTTTCTTAGCATGATGACAGAGTATTTTCTGGGGTTTAAGGTCAGGTTAATTAAAAGTGACCATGAGGTGATTCTTATTCTAAGATGGGGAATACATTTCAAAATGGTATTGCCTCTGTCAAGTTCAACCTAACATTCCCTATAACAACATTAAATGTAAATAGTCTAAACTCTTCAATGAAAAGACATAGATTAGCAGATTGGATTTAAGAACAAGCCCCCAAAATATGTTGTTTGCAGGGGACTCACCTTCCAGAAAAAGACACCCACAGACTGAAGATAAAAGTATGGGAAAAGATACATTATGCAAACTGTACCTGCAAACAAGCAGAGGTAGCCATTCTCATTCAGACAAAGTAAATTTCAGGCCAAAATTAATCATAAGAGACAAAGAAGCCATAAAAGAAGAACGAAATTATGGCATTTTCCAGTAAATGAATGGAAATGAAGAATATCATGCTAAGTGAAATAAGCCAGTCCCAACAACCCAAAGGCTGAATGATTTCTCTGACACATGATGCTAACCCACAACAAGGGAGGGTAGGGAGGGAAAGAACAGAAGTCCATTACATTAGATAAAGGGAAATAAAAGGAAGGGAGGAGCATGGGAATAGAAAAGACAGTAGAATGAATTGGACATATTTTTCCTTTGCTCATATATGAATACACAGCAGTTTAAGTATATATTATGTACAATCACAAGGATGGGATCCTAATTGGAATGGATTTTACTCCATGTATGTATGATATGTCAAAATACACTCTACAGTCTGCATGTTTAAAAATAACAAATAAAAAATTAGCTAGGATTTTTAAAAAGACAACAAATGTCACTTTATACTGGAAAAGGGAATTATACAACACCAGGACATGATGATTGTAAATATTTATGCCCTAAACAATGGTGCATCTACATAGAGAAAACACTCTCTTCTCAACATTAAAAATCAAATAAACCCAAATACAATAATACTGGGTGACTTCAACACACCTCTCTCACCACCAGATAGATCATCCAGACATAAACTAACATGCTTCAGATCTAAAATTACTGTTAACCAAATGGACCAAACAGACATCTATAGAATATTTCACCCATCAAGGACTGAATTCATATTCTTCTCTGCAGTGCATGGAACATTTTCCAAAATATATTGTATTTCAAATCACACAAAAAATTCTTAGTAAATAGAAAAAGATAGAGAATGGAGCAAAATTAGAAATCAATGACAAGATAAATCAAAGAAAAGAAATCATTATAATTCCTAGAAATTAAATAATATACTTGCAAATGGTGAATGGATAGCAGAAGTAATCAAGGGAGAAATAGAAAAAAATTGCAAACAAATGATAGAACATATCAAAATCTCTGGAAAAGTATAAAGATAGTTCTAAGAGAAAAATTTATAACATTAAGTTTATACATCAAAAAGAAAGAAATATATAATACTGAAGAAATAATCTAAAATTATGTATCAAGGTCCTAGAGAAAGGAGAATAAATCAACAGCAAATTCAGTAGAAAACAGAAAATAATTAAAATCAGAGCCAAAATCAGTAAAATAGAGAATAAAAAATACAAAGGATTAATGAAATGAAGAATTGGTTTTTTGGAAGGATAAACAAGATTGATAAACCCTGAGCCAAATTAACCAAAAGAAAGCAGACTCAAATAAACAAAATTAGAGATGAAAAAGAAAATATCATCATAGATACCAATAAAATCCAGTAGATCATCAGAAACTATTTCGAAAATTTATGATTATTGAAGAAAATATTCTAGAAATTCTTGAAGATATTGACAAATTACTAGAGACATATCAAATACAAAATCTGAACCATAAGGATAAAGAAAAATCTAAACAGATCAGTACCAAGTAATGAAATTGAAGCAGGTCTCCAAAGCTTTCCAACAAATAAAGCCCAGGACTGGATGCATCCTCAACCAAGTTCTGCCAGATACATAAAAAAGAATTAATACCATTACTCCTCAAATTATTTCATGAAATTAAAAATAAGAAAACACTGCCAACATTATCCTACAAATACTGTATCACCTTGATACCAAATCCAAACAAAGACACATCAAGGAAAGAAAATTTCAAGCCAATATCCTTCATGAACATAGATGCAAAAATGTTAGTAAAACATTAACAAACTGCATTACCCCAAAAAAAATTTGTAAAAAATACTGTACAACAATCAAGTGAGTTTTCATTCCAGGGTGGTCCAATATATGCAAGTCAACAAGTGTAATTCATCACATAAATAAAATTAAGTACAAGAATCACATGAGTATCCCAATAGATGCAGAAAAAGCATTGGACAAACACCCATTTTTGTTGAAAACACTAGAAAGACTAGGGATAGAAGAAAATTACATCATCATTGTAAAGACTATATATGACTAACCCCAGATCACCATCACATGGAGAAAAAATTGAGAGCATTTTCTCTAAAATTGGGAACAAGGTAAGGATGCCCATTTTCACCACTCCTATTCAACTCAGTCCTTGAAACTATGCAAAGCAATCAGACAAGACAAGAAAATTAAGGCAATACAAATAAGAGCTCAAGTTATCTCTGTTTGCTGATGAATGATTTGATATTTAGAAACTTCAACAGAAGACTTCTAGCTCTGATAAACAAATTTAGTAAAGTGTAGCAGGATCCAAGATCAGCATATATAAATCAATCACTTTCCTATACTCCAATAACAAACCTACTGAAAATATAATTAGGATAACTATTCCACTAACAATAACCTCAAGTGAAATAAAATACTTTGGGATTAATCTAACAAACAATGTTAAGAACCTCTATAATGAAAACTATAGAACACTGAAGAAATAATTGAAGAAGAGCTTAGAAGATGCAAAGACCTTCCATGTTCTTTATAGGAAGAACTAATATTATTAAAATGACATAAATCAAAAGCACTATAGAGATTCAAAGAAATTTCCATCAAAATATCTAAGACATTTTTAAGAGAACTAGAAAAATATTCTAAAATTTATTTAGAAAAATAAGAGGCCCAGAATAGTCAAAGCAATCCTGAACAAAAAGAGTGATGTGGGCAGCATCACAATAGCAGACCTCCAAATATACTTCAGAGCTATAGTAACAAAAACAGCATGATACTGGCACCAAAACAGGCATGAAGACCTATGGAATAGAAGACACAGAGATCAATCCACATAACTACAATTATCTGATACTAAACAAGTGTGCCAAAACATTTGTTGGAGAAAAGGGACTTCTAAGAAAATGGTAGGGAGAAAACTGGAATGCCATATGTAAAAAAATGAAACAATACAGATCAAGACATGTATTTCTCACCCTGTCTTTAAGTCAACTAAATGTGGATCAAAGATCTAGGAATTACACCAGAAACTCTGCAAGTACTAGAACAAAACATAGGCTCAACATACCAACATGTTGGCACAAGGACCAATTTCCTTAACAAGACTCCAAAAGCACAAGTAATAAAATAAAAAAAATCAAGAAGTGGAATATCATCAAATTAAAATGCTTCTGCACAGCAAAGGAAATAAGCAATCCACACATTTTCCCTTTCCTTTGCCTAGGATAAAAACTGCCTTCCCACATGGATCTGAGATCTTACTTCCCATGTCCACAACTGCCAGGAGCCCACAGAGCTGTGTAAAGTACTGGGTGAGGCCAGTAGCTCCAGGGCAGGTCTCCTCCACACTGCTCTCCTTTTTCATGGGTGGGAGAAGGGGTCGTAACTAGTAACAATTCCTCTACAACCTTTCTAGATGGATTCTTAAGAGATCCCACCACAAGGTTACTCATTCTGGTTTAATCCAACTATCTGGAAGTGTGAAGATGTTGTGTGTATTGAATTTCTTCTCAGGTGACTGGTCAGCCGTGGGATCCACAGAATGGCTGCCATTCCAAGCATGGGCTTCTCTCCACAATTTGGTTCTAAACTGCTTGACCACCTTTCAATGACTCCACTGCTACGGATGCATTTTAATTTGATCTATTTTCTTTCCAGCTATTGTTAAGGGGTGAACATTTGTGCTTTTCCTCTCCTTCTCTGTTTTCCTCTCCCCCAATCCCCATCCTGGGCTGGATTGGGGATTAAGTAATTCAAGACTGACGGGAATTTGAGAAGAGCAGACTTTGAAGTGTGTATTCCGATGTCAGCCCCTTGAATCAGAGCTGCTGTTCAGGATTTAAACACTCTCAAGTCTCTCCTGATTTAATAAATACTTACTGTTCCTCTTTTAAGTAGCTGATGACAGGTACCTTCTCTTACTCTTCATCATTCATTTTACTGTGGTCCACAGAAGCCCATTGCAAGTGTTATTTCCAAAGTCTCTGAGGTCCTTATTGCCACTAAAGCCATGAATAGGTTTTTGTCTATATCTTTCTTGATTTGTCTGCATCCTTTGAAATGGTCTCTTCCCTCAACTTCTCTGATAATAAACATGCCAGATTGTTTCTCCTACCTCTATTGTTGTATTTTCTCATTTACTCTCATCTTCTTCTTCAGGAATTTTTAAATTCTTCTCTTTGCTTTTGTTGTTGCTGCTTCTTTGTTTTGTTGTTGTTGTTGTTGTTGTTTCTGTTCACTCTTTGAGACATCCATTAAATGATTCCAACTCTTTTTATACACTTAGATATGTATCTTCAGGCTAAATCTTATTCTTGAGCATATTAAACTACTATTTGGATTCCTGTTAGCATCTCAAATTCAACTCATCTAAAACAGAACTCATCACTTTGGACTGTAAAATGTATTTTGCTTGGTTTCCTATTTTATCAAATACACCATCAGTTTCCAAGGCAAAACATCTTCCTCTCTTTTCCACAGCACATCATCAACACTTTTATCTCCTTAATATTTCATAAACCCTCCTGCTTCCTTCTATTCAAACTGAGTGGTGCCTAGTTGTTATCATAGCCAGCATCAATTTCCTCTTCATTTTTTCTAATTGAATAGAATTCTAGAGTTCACCCTTCTCCACAAACCTTTTGTACCTCAGAGGAAATGGAGCTCAACCCCAGTTCCAGGAATTAGCCTGATTGCTTCAGAATAAATTCACTCTTCTGAGCAGTGGTCAGGGTAGGAACAGGCATTGACTATCCTTTAGACAGTAAGGGCTGGGAACAGGCAAGCTGAGAATTCAGACCTGTAGGACATTTCTCACTCTTCTGGGATGACTTCAAGAAATCATCATATCACTTCCTCTGGAAGTCTAAGTTGCAATTTTAGATAGGAAGGTGTCACAACAATTGCCAAAATAAGGAATAAGGTGCATTTATTGGGTAAATATCTATTATGTACAAAGCACTGTGTGGGGGGCTAGTTCACATTGGAAGAAACATCAAAGAGGACAGTCATTGCTTTCATGATCCCAAGTTCCACTTACCTTGGGAAATTCTTGATATTATTAGGAATTATTATATTCCTAAAATGAAACCAAGACTTTTAAAATATCTAGACAGGCATGGTAGCACACACCTGTAATCCTAGAAACTCAGGAGGTTGAGGCAGGAGGACAGTCCTGTCCCAAATTAAAATATAAAATGTACTTCAGGTGTAGCGCACTGGTTAAGTGCCCCTAGATTTAACCCCTAGGAAAAAAAAATATTTAAAAAATATAGAAATATTACAAGTATGTAGTTTGTTTTATACTAAAATTATATGTGCATTATTAGGACAATAAATTTCTCTATACTACTAAAGGCAAACTGTGATCAAACAAGCCAATAGTATTTTAAAGATACAAGTCCCATGCTCCTAACATTAGAAGTTCCAAAATATTAAAAGTTGGAGTTCATGTATTTCCTTCATTTTGAACCAGGATACAGGAATGTACTTGGTCTTAGTAGAAAAATACCCAAAACACTGCAGGTGCAATTCTTGCTCTCCTAGGTCACAGAAGACAGTGAAGGGCAATCAGAGAACAGGAGTGGCAATACTCAGAGGAAGTGAAAAAGTATTGTCTTAGACCACTTAATAACTCAGTGACTTTGTGTAAGGGACTTTATCTTCTCAGAGACTGTTTGCTCATCTTTAAGATATGAATAAGAATGCTGATCAAGAATATAGGTCCATACAGCCAGATCAATTTCATAGCAGCACAATTCACAATAGCTAAACTGTGGAACCAACCTAGATGTCCTTCAGTAGATAAATAGATTTAAAAATGTGGCATATATACACAATGGAATATTACTCTGCAATAAAAGAATAAAATCATGGCATTTGCAGGTAAATGGATGGCACTGGAGATGATAAAGCTAAGTGAAGTTAGCCAATCCCAAAATAAACAAATGCCGAATGTTTTTTCTGATATAAGGAGGCTGATTCATAGTGGGATAGGGAGGGGGAGCATGGGAGGAATAGATGAATTCTAGAGAGGACAGAGGGGTGGGAGGGGAAGGGAGGGAGAAGGGGCTTAGCAAGGAATGTGGAATGTGATAGACATCATTATACAAAGTACGTGTATGAAAACACAAATTGGTTTGAACATACTGTATATACAACCAGAGAAAAAATTTGCTGTATATGTGTAATAAGAATTGTAATGCATTCTGCTGTCATTTCTTTTTAAAAAAATCAATTAAAATTTTTTTTGAAAAAGAATATAGGTCCTGACAAATACTGAAGTATCTTAGAATAAAATGATCAAATCTGCTATTTGCACTAAATTATTTCAGGTAAAAAAAATGACATTCACAGTTCAGTGGGAAACAACAGTAAAAATAAGACCAGCCACAAGTTAGTAACTATTGAAGAGGGGTGGTTGAGTACTAGGAATGCAAGATTTGTGTGTATTTGGAAGTCTTAGATAATAAAAAGTTAAAATAATTATACAACATTTAAAATATCAATACAGTTTCTGGAGTTGGACTGGATTTTATTTCTAGCTTTTCTATTTGTAAGCTTCATGATCTTAAGCATGTTCCACAGTCTCTCTAAATTAAAGTGTCCCATTTTATAAAAGGAATATATCAATAATATATGCTTATCTTTTTATAAAAAATAAATGGAATGAAATAATAAGCATAGACTCAAATGCCTAGAAAGAATCAATCAATTACTCGGAAATTTTTATCCCAGGGCACAGTGGCACATGACTGTAATTCCAGTTACTCAGGAGACTGAGGGTTGCAAGCTCCAGGCCAACCTGGGCAATTTAGTGAGATCCTGTGTCAAAAAAAGTAAAAAGAATTGTGATATAACTTAGTGGTAGAGTGCCCCTAGATTCAATTCTCAGTACACAAAAAAGTTATTTAAAAAAGGAACATTTTTTCCTCCCCCAAACTCTTACCAGAGTTTACTAGTATTGATTGTGTCCATTTCTCCTTCTTTCTCTGACCTCACCTACAGCTGCTTTCTTACAAACCTGGGCTTTATCATTTGACTTTCCATAGGTGCCTCAATCAACATACTGAAAACTCACTTTTAAAATCATTTTCTATGCCTGCTCTCTGACTATAAAATTGCACAGCATCCCCTCCTGTCTTTAAGTTGTTAAGATTTGTTTAAAATTATGCTGTTCATTTCAGAACTGTCGTCTATCTATCCTCATTTGGAAACTTGCTGACCCTGTGTAGCCCCCATTTATCAACTCTCCAAACTTCTCACAATAACTGTTTCAGGCGTTTTCCACTTACTATGAGAATCAAACTTATTCTAAGGAGATGACCTTGCTCTCATTTTATTGAAATCAAAACACTACAAATACTCATCACCTATTTTCTAGAAGGGGTCTAGATAGCCCCTAAACTTGAGACACATCCTCAACTGCTTTCTTGGCCTCTCCATTTGTATTTAAGGGGTACATATGCAATGTCTTATATAATCACCAATTTTCTGAATGGGTTCTACTGCCCTTCTTATTCCTTGGGGGAAGAGAGTAACCCGACAGTTAACTATCCACAAGGCAAAGCCCTCTTCCCTAGTCCTGCTCTTCCTCCAGCTTTTGCTGATCCTATTACATGGGCCAGTGACTGTTCCATGAGTACTGTTTTCAACATGTCCCTGCTGTGCACACATGCATACTGAGCAGGTTCTTGATGCAAGGGGATTTTGGAGAAGCTCTAGGACAAAAAGTAAGAAGTATGGAAACCACCTCCTGGCAACATGCTATGAAGAGAGAGCTGAGGTCTGCTTGATACTGGGCACCGCATTAGGGACCAAGGAAAAGTGAGGCAAAAGGGTTTTGAGTGACATGTGTCAAGAATTGAGGCTTAAGATTTTTGTCCTATTTGCAGTTAATCCTGCCATAGTTTAAGGGATGCTGGCAGAAGGCACCAGACTCTGGGGTCAGAGACAAAGAACATTTTACACTTAAAAAGAGCAGTAGTAAGTAGAAGAGCATTTTCCTAAAAGTCTATTCCTATGGAAAATGAAAAGACTAATTCTTAGCAGTGTACTGCATTAGAATAAAGGACTATGAGCTTACCAGTCTCTAATTTTTAGTAATGATCAGTAAGTCTGTCTCTTCTTAAGAAAGAGACATTGTCTTCTAAAGCCAGAACAAATCCAGACTTGTGTTCTAAAGTCCAGGACAAATGCAGACTTCTTGTAAAAGGGTAGAACCATAGAGATTCACGGAAAATTGTATCACAGCAGTGTAAAGAAAGTAACCTATAAAATTAGTAAAATTTGATATGTACCCTAGCTCCTATCTTTTACTCTGGGGGAAGAGACTGTGTTTCTTTATTCTCTGAATATCCTAACAATAATTAGTTAAATGTAAAACTTAATCTGTGAATTGTAGCACTCTATGCACACACACACATCTCAAAACAACAACAAAAAAACCTTAATCTCAGACTACACAAAACACAGCTGGCCGATTACCTCTGAAAAGTGAAGGATCATGTCTATTTTATATATCAGAATGTTGAACAGCATCTGGCACCTAGTAGGACCTCAAAATATATTGGCTTATCATATGCGTGAGTGAGGTCTAGTGTGGGAGGCCAAACTAGCATGTGACCCTGTCTGTCTCCCCTGCTGATTGATGCAGCATCATAGATCACTCTGTGATCTGGTTGCCTAGGTACCCAGACAACAGCCCTGATCTTTAGGGTGTGGGTGATTGGGTCTTCCTGCATGGGCGTGCCTTTCTACAGCCCCGTGGGTCAAACTACGCTCACCTATTCCTTTGTGATATTAACCCTTCTCCTGTTTGGGACAGAATATTCCATGGAAACATCCTTTATGTGTCTCCTTCTCTTACTCTGCCCTTGGGTGTGGCCTTCCTAGAGGTCAGTCAACCTGCTGACAGCAGACATCATGAACCTAGACTCAGCCCCCCTAAACCTGACCCCTTGCCTCATTTAAATATCTTCTCCTCAATAAAAGGGGACAGCATGTGTGGGCGCGCTCTCTCTCTCTCTCCCCCTCTGGACCCTTAAGGTCAGAGGAGCCATCACAATACCCCCAAAGAAAAAGGTATTTCTGTCTCATGTGGTTATTTCTGGGGGAAGAGATTGTGTTTCTTTATTCTCTGAATATCCTAACAATAATTAGTTAAACATAAAACTTAATCTGTGAATTGTGACACTCTATGCACACACACACACCTCAAAACAACAACAACAAAAAACCCTGGAGTAACCCCTGAATGTTTTAGTCACAAGCAATAGGGCAGTCTAGAACAAGAGAAATTATTGTCTATCCTTCTTAGTGCTCAGATCAAATCTAGAGTACTGTGTTCAGCTGGATGCATCATTTAAAGAGAGATTTTCAATTTATGAAACTATGAAACGTTATAAATGCTGAAAGCCAAGGAAACATGTAACATGAACAGAATTTAAAATACAAATAAATGCGGTATCATGTATGTTAGGCCTACAATGAGAATCTCCAGAAATGAAAAAAAAT
Source organism: Ictidomys tridecemlineatus (assembly GCF_052094955.1). NCBI lineage: Eukaryota > Metazoa > Chordata > Mammalia > Rodentia > Sciuridae > Ictidomys > Ictidomys tridecemlineatus. The sequence continues at coordinate 85,296 of NW_027523079.1, read as the reverse complement.
TGACCAAGAGCCCCAGTCTCCTCTGCCTGAGTTCCACTTTCCCAAAAGGACCCCTCATTCTGCTTCCCACTGCCTCAACCACAGTGATCCCATGAACGTGCTTTTTCCCTTCACAACACTGGCTCAGCTACCTACCAAAACTCCTCCTTTGCACCTACTGATCCCAGCTGAGACAAGCTTCAGTGTTTAAAAAGAGTAAAAATGACTAAGAAAAAAGTCTTGTGCAATTACCATTTGTTTCCACACTGCTACTTAATCCTGTGGGTCCCTGGCTCTCACAGTAGCCACACTCCAGACACACGAGTTCCCAGCTCCTGTCGGTACTCACCAGCTGAGCAGTTCCTTTCTATGAAGAGAGCTTTTGATACAGTCACGGCCTCATTTTACAGTACTAAGCACTTTTTACTAAGCTACTTAAGCCTGCTGCTTTTTCTCTCCATGACAGTCTAGTCAACATATTTATCGAATTCTATTTCATGCAAAGCACTCTCCTAGGCACTGAAGATATAACCAAAAACCAAAACAGGCAGAACTACTTTATCCTAATGATCTGTTTTGTGACCTGGAAAACATCAAGGAAGCACAACAGTGTTAAGCATTGCTTTGGATTTTTTTGTTTTTCATATTTGTAAGTACACCCGTGTGTGCACATGAGTAATAATGTGAAATTCTATTTCTTGATAAGAACTGAGGCTTAAATTTTTGCGAACCAGTAAAGCACAAAGTGCAGGGAGTAAAGTAGCATTGAAATACTAAATAGAAGGATTTTGATGAAGGATTTTGGTGGGATAGTGAATGGCATTTCACTAAAGTTTGTAGATTGTATACTCCTAAGGTCAATGTTGATCTCAGGCTACACAAAGGACAGCTGGCATTGTGAATACGTAAGTTAATGTCTTTTGAGGAAATATAGTGAAGTATTAGGGATCAATGAGCATGTCTGTAAATTACTCTTCATACTACAGAAAAGAACATGGCAAACACCAAGAGAGGATGATAAAGCAAATTAGTAAATTGGGCATTTGGATGAAAGGCATATAAAAATTCTTTACTGTTTTTACAAAGTTTCTTTTAAGTCTTAAGGACTTAGTAAAATGGTGGATTATGGTGTAGGAAGAAAGATCTTCCATTTGTGAGTTTCAAGTCACAGCAGAGAAAAAAGCTCACTAAAACACCAAATTACCATATTCAGTCATTAGGGTAGACCCTTATCCCATATAGAGGGAAAAAAAGGGAGAAGTTTGGCCATAGAAATATGCCAAGGGAAAGATCACCTTTTACAGGCCAAGAACAGATCCTTCCCTCACAGCCTCTGAGACAACCCAGTCTGCAAATATTTTTGGACTTCTGGTCCCTAGAATTGCGAGACAACGCATGTCTTTGGTCTATGCCATCCATTCTGTGGTGTTTTATTACAGAAGCCCTAGAAAACTAATAAACCTATAACTTGACACAGTAAACACAGAGAAGCCCATCACAACTTAAAGAGGAAAACAGAATTGACCACCATGAACATCTGAGAATCATAGACATTTGTGTTCAAAATTGTTATAAAATTTTACTCAATAAACTAAAATATAATGCTGACTGGCTATAGCATGTTCATGTTACTCTAGAGAAAAATACCAGAAAGCTATTTTTTTTTTTTTTTGGTCATGGGAACGAAAGGACTGTTTTGAGAGTCAGAAGTCCTTAGTTCTGGTACTGTCTCTGCCACTGGCCATTTCGGACTTTAGCAAGTACCTTAAATTCTGGTTTCAGTTTCTTATGAGGTATAAAGGTCCAGTGGTTGGCACAGATAAAACAAACTCGATTCACTTCTATTCTAAGCATTATGTTTATCAAAAACATTTAAAATATAAAATGTGGCTAAGCCACATCAATTCATGCACACTGGACTTTATTCATGCTTACATTAAGAGTTGTAACTAAAGCTATACCTTTATAGAGAGCCAAGGATTCAGTTTTCTATATAAAATTTACTACCATATTCACAACAAAAAAAGATCAGGCATCTTCCTGGACCCTCCCTAAGTAACAGGTGCATTCTAATAAACCTCTGCTGGAGATGATGGACCATACATACCACGCTGATATCTGTACCTATCTAGGGCTTCATAATTTCCTCAATTTACATTTTTTATAATATTATATTTTGGGGGGGACTGTTTGTTAACATAGAGCAGTCTCAATCTCTCAAAACAATGTGCTCAGTACCTCAGTACATATTATTGTACATTCACTGGCCCTATGTTTTGTTTCCATAACATGTTCAAGGTGATTTTTATTATCTTTTTGATATTTTTCCTAATAAAATATAGATATTATTCCATAAATCTGTGTTACTTTTATGATTGTAAGGAAACATTCATTAAATAAATCTTATATAGATGTGTTAAGCTAACATATTCTAAAACCAGAAGCTAATAGCCAGTTGATAGGATGTGAAATATAGAGAAGATAATATTTCTAAAATCAAAATAAGGTCTTTCAGGTTTGGTGGTGCACACCTGTAATCCCAGTGGCTCAGGAGGCTGAGGCAGAATTGTGAGATCAAAACTAGCCTCAGCAACGTAGTGAGGCCCTAAGCAACTTAGCAAGACCCTGCATCAAAAACCAAAACCAAAAAGGGCTGGGTGGTCTTGGATGCTTAATAAAGAAATCAAGTGTCTCCCAGTCACAAAAAGGAGGAGGAGGAAGAGGAGGAGAGGGAAAAGAAGAAGAGAAAGAAGGAGAAGAACAAAGAAGAAGAAGAATCCAAAATCAGAACCAAAGAGGGAAAAAGAAAACTAAACAAGAATCAGAGCCAACGTCCACTTCAAACCAGCTGCAAAAGCCACTGTGTCTGCCACCCAGAGAGGTGGGTCTTTGGCCCTTGGCAGAGGAGTTACATTGGGCATCATCAGGGGGACAGAGTAAAAGTGACATCCTAGGAGCCACCGGGCAAGAGGAAGAAGAGACCCAGAGAGGCAAGAGAGACAGCTTCCCTGTGTGGCTTGAGGCTGGGGCGCCAGCAGTGGGACTGGAACCAAGTGCAGCGACCTGCCAAGGAGGAAGCTGCAGACATCAGTGGGCGGCAGGTGAGAGGACAGCTCTGCTCCAGAGCTGGCCCCGTGGCCTCCTGCCCAAGCTCCTTGCCAGCCCTCCTGGCTCTGAAGGGCCCGGGGCACACCCCTGCAGCCTTCCAGGGAGGCTCCAGGTGCCCCTCTAAAGACCCCATCTTCTCCCTCCTTCTCACATCTCTCTGGTCCTCTGGCTTGGAGGCTCCAGTTGGGTGGGGGAGCTGTTCCACCAAGGCTTCTCTCCTTACATTTTTTTTTCCTTCACCCTCTACTGCACTCCTAACTTTTCTCCCAGTCTGTTTCTTGCCTCTGGAGCAAAGTTGGATTGAGGATTTGGGGTGCAGAGTAGGGAGATGCCTGCTCCACCCTGCATTCCACTGCTTGCTCAGTGCCTGTGGCTTCTGGCCTCCAGGGACAGAGTCCAGTGGGCCTTGGGGTGCTGAAGTGTGAGGCATGCCCAAACCTGGGCATCAGGCTGTCTGTGGGGCAGGCCACTGGAGTTCAGCTTGACAACCAAGGTGGATAAAGCATCTCAGGAAATAGATGAAGTATTGTTTCTAAAAGGATCCCCTTCTGGAAATCTAATAAACCTCTCCCTTATTTTAATAAAAACCATAGAAATTAACGCCTTTCAGTATTTTCTTCCCTTAGACAGAGTTGCAAACTTTGTGAGTTGATTAGTGGGATGGAAACTATTACCAGTCAGGCCTCCTTCCATCTTCGGAGGGAAATGACTCTGGATTCATGGGAGAGGCCCCAGAAACCTCAACCAACTGGGAGAGGAGGGGACTGGCAGCTCGGGTACAGTTGACCTTTAATTCACTGGTGGGGCAGGATTCAAGAGAAGAGGAATCCAGGAAGTATCCCTACCCTGATGCTCTCGCTTTGTCTAAACCTCCTTTAGAGAGACAAATTCATAGTTTGAACATTTAAATGTCTCATGCTTATCCAAACAGTATTATTTTAAGATAAATTGAGGGGAAAATAAAAACACACTCACACAGACATAATAAAGCACCCACAACACAAACTATTTTGGCTGTACTTGTCATTTAAGGGGGAACCCTGGAAAAGGAAGGACAGGTACCTAGAAGGCTCTTCACGGTGCAGTGTTTTGGATTGAGATCAACTGTTTAAGTGGCCTTTTGCCCCTGCCTTCCTGACTGCCTTCTCCCACCCCTCACCTTACCCTTTAGACCCAGATTGAATGGGACATCTCAAAAGCCCATCTGCTTTAGGCATTTATTGATCTCATTTTTAATCTGCCATATCAGGACATAATACATTAGCCCTCCCAGCAGATCGCAAGTGACAGGGAGTTCTTGTGGACACTAGGTAAGGGAGAGGGCTCTGGGAAACTTCTGGATAGTGCAGTCTCTGAGGCTGGAGGGTTAGATATTGGATGCTCTTTTTCAGGAGGGTAGAAGAGACTTCAGAGATACCTACTATTCTTTTCCTGCCATTTTATGTTTCTATTTCTCTTCTGGTAACCTCATTTCTTATTGCTACACCTGGGGAAGCTTCACACAGAGATCTCCTTTGCATCTTCAGGATATCTGAAGCATCTCGACCTGTGTTGCACTCTCCACCAAAAGTCTTAGGTTCTTGTTTCATGCCTGCTGACTTCCCATTCACTGGAGGCCATCTCTACAGCTTGCTAATACCTGGATTGGTTTAATTCTCCTCCCAGAGGTTTGGGAATTGTGCTCTCAAGTTAGCAGGTTTTAAAGAGAACAGACATTACTTAAGGCCAAGGAAATGATGAACTTCTGCTCATCCCTGCAGTTTAGATTAGGAAAAGGAGCCAAGAACAAAAGTGAGGCCCTGTTCCTGTTTGTGCTGGCTCTGCAATTAGCTGAACAGGTCAACGTCCAGAGTCGAGTTTCCTGTCCATCACACTGTTTGTGCTCCTTTTTCTGTAGCAAGGCCATAGTTTGGGAAAACTCAGGGACTAATGAAAAGACAAGGCCTTCATTACACAAGTCCCCTTTTGCCTAACAAATTTTAGATGAAGACGAGGCATGCACACAGTATCATTTTTGTTCGATGCCAAGTCAATTGCAAATACATTACATTAACACAGAATCTTGCAAGGGGATTCCCTGAAGCAGCATTTTTTCATTGCATATTTAATTACCATCAAATTGAAAAACTTTCAGGAAAAAAAATCACAGCAGTACTAAAAGAAGCTTGGCACACAAATAATTTTATTGCATTGCAAGTTGAGAACACTGTTTTTTAATATTTTTCACTTCTTCCAGATTTTTTTTTATTTTCTAATGTTATAAATGCAGAATGTCTTTGACAGCAGTCTCTAATCAGAGAAAGCACAAGTTCTACCTTCATGGATTCTGCTCACCCTAGAAGAGGGTTTTATAACCACTTTTCAGTAATTTTTAAAAAAATGTTTAAGTTTCACAAGTTCCATTTAAAGTGGGGGATTCTCATGTTCCATTGGGTGAGCTCTGGCAAGCAGCTCTTCATTATTAAGGGGCTCATCATTCCATCCACTTAAAAAAAATCACCTCCCCAAGAGTGCTGGCTTGATTACCTGGATATTCTATGAATAAAAACACCACATATTCACAGACTCCTATCTCATGACACTTTTTATTAGATTTATAATTTCTTATTTTTTTCCTACTCACTTGTTTTAGAACCTTTGTTTTCAGGAGAAATAATAGATATGTCGTTCAAATGGCTTTTAAGGCACACCAGGTTTTTAAGAAATGGTAATAAAAATCAGATATTTCAGAGCCCACTGTCCTTGCTGGACTCTGTCTGCAAACTACTTGGAAGGCACATCTGTGGATCCTGTCCCCTTTAATGACTATTTAGGGAGTGAGAGTCAGGAGCCGGTGCCTGTGTTCACTGGTTCATTTTTGTTCTAGAAATGATCTTGAGGACATCCAACACAGGTCTGTTCTGGGAACATTTTGTATTCACACAAGCATGCAGAAAACAATGCAAAATCCAAGTGGGAACTGCTGATATGTTTCCAAAGCAAACTCCATAAATGAGATGATGAAATAATTTGAAGCTATTTGAAAGTCATTAAAATGGCCATCTGGAATCTCCAATTGTTGCCTCTCTCAATCTTTTGCATTATCTTTATAAAAAAAAAGATGTCCCCTAGGTATCCTCAAATATTCTCAGACACCAAAGTAATGCCTAAAAATATTTGAAATTTTAGAAAGTAAAATTAACAACAGGCACAGCTGGATAATCCTACTAATAATACATCAATAATATTTTGAATGCCTAACAACAGGAAAACATATAATGCAAAAGTTTTAGAGCTAAGAGCTTAGAGAAATTACACAAGAAAAAAAATACGTGGATCACTTCTAAAAGCATTTGTCTTGGATTTTTCTCACCTAAATAAGAATACCCTTGCCATCTGTTTATTTTATAAATAATAATAATTAAATGCCCTGTATCTTCTCCCTCAGCCTGAAATTGAATCTAATAAGCTCTTTCTGGATCCACAAAGATTATAATGTATAACCTTTAAATTTAATTTTAGATAATGAAAGTGGGCATATGAACCCAAAGGAAACCATCCAGAAGCTGCAGGAGCTATCTTAGAGTCCAACATCAAAAACGTTATATCAGCAGCATAAGGAGAAAATAACATTGCATTTTAACAACACATTTCCTCTTGGCAAATAATAAGCACAGAAGCAGAAAAGATTTTTAAGGAGTTTTTAGGTCTTCTGCATCTCTTTTCAAAGACTATGCTAATTGAAAAGGTATATAATGTCCATTTATGCTAAAGGAAAGGTCTCATGTTTACGCAAAGCTACAAGACACTAAAGTGAGTTAAAAAGAGGGAGGAGAGGGACAGCATTCTGCAGCTTCTGTTACCAAAAAACTCAGATCACTGAGCTGAATTAGTTGTGCTTTCAGAACTGAATGAATTCACTGAACTCATACCTGAACTTTCTTCTTAAAGCCCATCTAAGGCATTTCTATGGAAATAACATAATTTAGATATTAAGATGGCAGAACACAGTTATTGTTTATAATGAAAATAGTTACAAAGGGAAACAAGAGATAAAAATAGAGTTGGCAGCAGCCATTCTGCCTGTAATGAGTTTGCAAGGAACTTTCATATTCCTTGACTGGATCATGAAAAATCCGTGATATGGGACACACAAAAATGAGACAAGGGTCAAGGTTATCTATAGGGTAAAAAACATTGTGTAAACAAGAACAGCAGCATATAAATGATTCTATATAAAGTAAGCATGGGGCTTACTTTAAATCACTTCCATTGATCAGATCTTTGGAATTTTCTGTGTATTTAGGGGGCTTTCTCTTACACCCCCGGGAGATATGAATGTAGCTTCTGGGCTAGATGATGCTGTAGAGCTAAATCTGGTCCATGTGTTTGTTCCCATTTGGTATAGAAGAAATGTCCAAATGAAAAGCACAAAGTGGGCTTTATATCAAAATTGCCCTCAGGTATTTTCCTTTATTGGAAAGTTGGGTACACTGCTTTGCGTGTCTTCCTGTTTCCTCCTTGGGATTAACTTTTAGATTGTGGTTGGAAAGTTGAATAAGAGGAAGTGACTGAGGTTCTCGTTGCAACTTTGCATCATGCTGGAAGGTAGCCCCAAGCAAGCTCTGAAGATGAGCCTCACAGGAGAGCCATGAGGAACACAAGTCAGGTTGGTCCAAGTCAGATCTCTAGGTTCTGTCTCCTCATTGGCTGGGTCAGCTCAGTCAGCCAACTCAAATCTCTACCTCTACCTTTTAATCTATAAAACTGGGCCAGTGGTAGTTTTTTTTATGTCCCAGGTTTGTTGAAAGGGTTGTATGAGACTGGGTCTGAGAAAGTACTCAGAACCCAGTTGATCCCATGTGGATAGGAGGGAAAGTGCATTTTTACTCTAAATAGCCAGACCTTGGAAATTTCATACCAGATGGTAAATGAGCTACACAGCAATTATCATAGACCCAGGAGTCTAGGGAACTGAAGGAAATCAGGCATGGGTGCACTGGAAGTTTTAAAATTAGCAATACAATGGCTGAGAGATTTGGGAGCCTCTGGACTGGGACAGGCTTATGCTGGGCTGTCTGGAGCCCTGCAGCAGCTCAGGAAAACTTTCTTCAGGAACAGGAATTACAGTGCTCCCAACAGTCTAAAAAATAGAAATAATGACACCTGCTGAGACAACAGTTCTCGTGATATACCAGCACTGTCCCAACTGCTTTAACATTGACTTTACTCATTTAAATAGCTATTACTTCTTGAGTTCCTACTCTGTGCCAGGTCCTATTCTAATAGCTGGGGCCTGGGAGTGGACAGTATGGCTCTGATCCTGGCAGACTTGCCTTTCCGTTTAGGAGGCAGGAGAATATCCATGTAATGGTATAAAGAAAAAGGTAATTTTTATATAGAAAAATACATCATGATAACAGTCATTTCATATAAACAAAATTATGAGAGCAGAAATTGGGACAACATAAGTGTGGGCAGTCAGGGGGGACCTCTCATTGGTGGGGAGACCTCACTGGGTCTTGGTCCTTATACCTTCCTATGCACACATGCAGATATGATCCCTGTTTTGCTGACAGGGGTGTGGATAACATGAGAGACAACTCATTTTAATCAAGCTGGGTTTGAAACTCAGCACTCCCTCTTTCCAAGGCCCAAGTTGCTCATCTGTTCTGATTCCTTATCTAGACTGGCCATGGCAATTTACCAGGAAGGACCCTTTTTTGCATCCATTGTGATGTCTACACCTGTGCAGGGGGTGAGGGATATGGACCTTTCAGACCAACTACAGTCATGAATGTACAAAGTTTATTTCTTTAATGTTTTTTCATGTATGTAAACATGTATTCATGCATTCATTCCTTCATCCAGCAAACAGTGATGGTGCACCTACTAGGAACCAGGCATCATTCTTAATGCTGAGGATATAGCATTGGGGAGGGGAGAAGAAACAATATCCCTTCCCTGGCACAGCTAATATTCTTGCCAGTCTAAAAAAATCTAATGCACAAAAAAGTTCAACAATGACTAAATATATTTATTGAAAAGTGCTAATTGCATTTCACAAAAGTAAACCAGAATTATTGGGTTTTAGAGAGAGAGAGCTGGGAAGATTTTCTTTTAAATAGAGTAGTCAAGAGTGGAATTTCTCCAGTGGTGATTGTCAGGACTGAAAAAGTGAGAGTCTAGCAATCCACCGAGCTGGTAGAAGCATCTAGGGCAGAGAGAGCAGTAGATACCAAGGACCTGAGTCCAGAATGGACTCGCTTGTCTGAGACCACTGGAACTGAATGGGTGAAGATGGGAGAGAGTGTTAAGGAAGAGACAGGGGCAGAGCGAGGACAGCCTTCTAGATTCCATTCTAAGTGTGGTGGGATTCCACAGAGTGGTTCCAGCAGAAGAGCAATGCAGTCTGGTGGGGATATTACTGGAATATTTGCCTGCATTCCTAAGGTGCAATGAACCTGGGTATGTGTAGGAGCTGTTGTAGGACCAGCCTCCCAGGGAAGGTGAATGGACGAATGGATATATGGCAGGATGTGTAGGTGGATGGATGGATGGAAGGATACATGGCAGCATGGAGGGCAGGATGGAAGGATGGGTGGGTGGGTGGGTGGTGGATGGATGACTATGTGGCAGGCTGGCTGGATGAAAGGATGGGTAGATGGCAGGCTGGATGATGCCTGGCTAAAATGAAGGGTGAAAGAATCAATAAGTGAGTGAAGATGATCCACGGCTGTCCAGGAACTGGGGCTCATTGTGTATGTTTGTTTCCTGATCTAAGTGTTGATTTCCTGTGTCAACAATGGTGAGCAGTAATGTGCTGTGAAGCCCTCTTCATTTTCAGTTGGCCTTTTTTACTCCTCACTGAGGGTACTAATGGGGCCTCTGTGTTTCTGTGCCTTCCTTCCCTCTCCTTCCCTCTCAGAAACTGTCCTCATGAGACGTGCTGACATTTCCAGAAAACCCACTCTGCCAGGCATTGTCCCAAATGCCTTGGTGCACCTGACCTCCTTTGGTCTTCCTCTCAATAGGGAGTGGACACACAATGATCTGATATTCCAGATAAGAAAGAAACAAGGCTGAGGTCTCCTAAGTAATGTGCTAATACAGTAAACAGGGATGAGGTGCACATTGGAGGCCAAGTGTGTTTGACTCCAAAGCCACACTTAGTACACAACCCTGGCACCTTTAGAAGCCTGGGTGAGCCCTGTGGTAGCACCCCATACACCATGCATCTTCTGGTGACTCAGTGCAGCCCTGGCTCAGCCGCTGGGAAGAGAGCCGTGGGATGGGCTGGCACCAGGGCTCTCTTCTTGACTCTTTCCTTCAGAATCTCTGCACATGCTGGTTGCAATGTCCACCTAGCAGCATTGTCCGTGTGGCTTAGTGGCCTTCTTCCATGAACCCTGGCACATGATATGAAGGTTCCATGAACCCACATGTTTCTGCACAACCCCCATAATTAGTGACTGGCTTCTGAGCCACCAACCTCTGCCAAGAATATGTCCAGGACCTCAGGAGGCAGCCGTGTTGACGGCCAAAGCAAAATCAAGGTGGCATTTGCAGCACAAGGGGATGGATACTGGGCTTTGTACTGCCTGCTCTGTAGGGTTAGCATCCAGGCCTTGAAGTCAGTCAGACTGGGGTTCAAAATCACATTGTTATTTCCTTTTTGTCTCCCTTTAGAAAAGCTGTTTAAACTACTCAGCACTAGTGTCTTAACTCAAATATCCCCTCCCCACTCTGTTATGAGATCACCATGTGTTTTATACAGGTTATATCTAGGGCATGCTGTATGTGTACCCGGTGCATAATAAGTGCTCAATAAATGCTAATGGGGTGTTTATGATGGTGAGGGTCAAAACCAGCCTAAGGACTCCTAGAACAATAGTGTGTGATGTCTTGAGAAGGAGATGCATTCTTTTGAGATCTTTGGTATATTTTTGTGCATAAGATTAATAAAGAAGCTTATGGGGAGTGGAAAATATAATTCCCTAAATAAGTCAACAGGATCGAAAGAACCACATTCCAAGTCCAGCTTACCATCTTTTTTTTCCCCCTTAGGGCCAAAAGTTCTTTACAACTTTCATTTCCTTTCAGGTTTTGATACATTTATTTATTAGGCAAAATGGGAAATGAAAACCCTAAAATGATAAAGATGCTCAGGATTTGAAAAAAATTTTTCAAGTGTAAGGAGTGAAGTATGCAGGAGAGAAATGAGGGTGTCAGAGTCAGCTGGGTGGGGGGAAGCTGGTGAGAAGGTTGGGGGTCGCCTGCTTGCTCTCGGTGGACCTGGGATTGTTCACAGACTAACCGGTCAGACGCAGTTTGCTCTTTTGGACCGACACGCTCAGTGGCACACCTGTGCTCTTGAGGCATGAGAAGCCAGTTTTCTGGCAGTTTGTTCTGGATGGTGGTTTTCCCAGGCTCCTCATGCCCATGAGGAAGTGATGTGCTCATTTGGAGTGACGCTCCCTGCAACATGCATGTGCTCGTGGCTGAACTCCGTGTGTCTCGGAAGCCCTGTGCCCTGGCTGCTGCTGCCTTGGGCTGAAGCATGTGCAATGCCCTGAACAAACTGCTCCTGGTGAGCAGCTGCTCACTCACTGTGCTGCACAAGCTGCCAGGAAAGGTGCTCATGCTGAACAGGAGCCACCTTGGATTTAAAGTTATGGAAGTGCTTATTTAAATGGAGTAGTGAGCAGGGGGTTCAACCTGTGCTTGGGGACACTCAACAAGAGCCTCTGGGACTGCTCACAGGGCAGTGTTCTGTGGGCCCATCTTTTTCTCCCAGGTGGTCTTAGAAGGCCTTGTGTACCTGGCAGGCGTGCTGTGGAGGCTGTGTGTCAGCAGCTCTCTTTCTCACCTGTCCTCCTAAATGTCACCAGAGAACATATCAAATCCACTTTCATCACCCTGACCCCTGGACCTGCATTCCTCTGTGCCCGCCCACTGGCTTTTCCCAGTCACCTTCCGGATATCTCAACCCCGCCATGACCAGCCTCCCTGGGGGGACTGCAGTGCTGAGATTTCTGACCTGGGTCTCAGCTTAGACATCAACAGCCAAGGTCAACAAGTTCTTTAATCCTCTAAGGACTGACTCTGAGATGCATTAGTGTTTGTAAGATTTCATTTCAATCTCATGTGTGGTTATCTTTGCTTTCCAAAGATTACCTGAACCTGTGTGTGTGTGTGTGTGTGTGTGTGTGTGTGTGTGTGTGTGTGTGTGTGTTTTCTTTTTAGCAAGCCTAGGATTTTTTTTTAAAAAAAAGAAGCAAGTGTGGGTGCACAGGGCTGTCTCTCCACTGCCTTCCAGAATTTCTAAGTTGCAACCCGCAGGCAACGAAGTTCCCACTGGGAAAAGGCACTGTTCAAGGCAGTGTCAACTATGATTGGGGCTGAGTTGAATGTTGGCAAAAAATCAACAGCAGCAACCAGGAAAAAGCAAGGATGTCAACTCTTTCTCTCTCTCTCTTCCCCCCCGTCCCCCCCCAGTCTTTCCTTCCTTCCTTCATGTGTGTCTGTGTGTGCGTGTGTGTGCGTGTGTGTGTGCATGAGAGAGAGAGAGAGAGAGAGAGAGAGAGAGAGAGAGAGATTTCCCAAGAATTCACAAGTTCCAGGCAGAGGATTTTTGCTTCATGATAATGGTAAGACAGGTTCATAACATCCAGAGGGGTCTTCGGAAAATCCCTTTTGTCTCTTAGTACAAAGACATGGCCTAAAAACCTTCCTCCCCCAAACTCAGTTCATGGACCAGCAGACTTGCACCTGGGAACTTATTAGAAATGCAAATTCTCAGGCCCACCCAGACCTGGAACCAGAATCTGCATTTTAGCAAGATGTCCAAGGGACCTGCGACACACAAAAATTCGAGAAGGACCAGACTCAGCCCCTGACTGCTTGGCTTTGCCACCTTCTGAGGTGAAATCTCCAAGTTTCCGAGCTGGCCTTGGCCTTAATCCTGTTCTCATTCCATGTCCAGCTCCAGCCTCCTTCTCTTCTAATGAATGCCTTCACATGGTCCAAATCTGGGCTCCAGTGGCACTTGCTCAGGGAACCATCCTCTGACTCCTTAGATTCCACGTCAAGTTCACCTCTGACTCTGACACAGACCTGAAGGCCACATAGACCTCAGTGCCTTCATGTGTTCAGGGCTGTGCTGTAGGATTCTTGGCTCTGGTGATTCTCATCTGTCACCAGTTCCACACAGAATGTAAGTTTCATGAGGGCAAAAGCTGAGTCTGGCTTATTACCCCAAGTCCCAAGACCCTAGCACAGTGTCCAGTATGTGACAGAAGCTCAATAAATATATTTCAGAAAGCAGATGCAAGTTGTCAGACCTCGTCATTAGGATGTCACAGGCACACTGCTGGCTACTCAGTTTCTCTTTGGACATGTTCAGAGAACTTCTACAACTGTGGTCTGTTTATAAAATTCCAGGTAATAAGAGAAACCAACACATAGACCTACTACTTTGGGAGCTTCTGCTGCACATGGGACTTCATCCTGTTTAATCCTTACAGTGTTTTCTAAGTTTTATAAATGAATGAACCGAGGCTGAAATCCACGGTTTCAGACCAAATATCTGGGAGGAAAACCAGGCTGCATTCTTGATTGCTGCTTCCAAGACAGAGGAGGCTGGGACTCAGGCCCTGCCCTGGGTGGGCTGGCAAGTTGGCCCCCACAGCTAGATTGCTCCCTACTTCCGGCCCCTGTTAGCACAGGTCTTGGCTGAGCACACTGCCTGGCTGCCCTGCACTGTTCCAGGCCTTGGGAATACCAGTGGGCCAGCTGCTACCAGGCTCTGGCTCTCATGGGGAAACTAGAACACATTTTAGATACCAGGTGGTGAACAGGGCTGAGGAAAACTAAGGGGTGGTAAAGGGAGGGAGGTAAGGAAGGGAGGCTGTAGTGTTGGAGGACCTCTGCCTCCTCATGCATTGCTAGCACTTAGTGTGCCATTTAATAGCTCCTCAATGAACACTGGTTGACAACTGGCTGACATATGGAATCCAAGACTCACAAAGAGGGCAAGAACCACCTGTGACCATAAATCAGGGCATGAAAACATCCAATCTGGGGTTTGGAGTTGATTCTGTAATTATGAGATTATGCTCTCTCTGAGCCACAGGTTTTTGGTTGGAATCATCAGATTTTCCTCAAGAACTTTAAAAAAAATCACTAATGCTCAGCTTATTCCTTGGACAACTTTTGGAATCAGAGTTTCCAGAGAATGAAAACTCAGCCTGTTAAAGAGTGATCCTACAGTGGAATCCAAGTGCTTGGAAAGCTGGCATGTCCTCCTTTGAGCATGTGAGGAAAAAACACTGTCTCCCATTTTTTCAAGCCTACTGTGTGTCAGGCAGAGTGCTCAGGACTGCCAGAGCCTGGAAAGAAAAGGTGGTAAGGACGCTGGTGATGGATCCAGTGAACGCCGACTGGGGCCAGGTGGGGTGCGGGCCACCAAACAACTCTCCTCTCCTTCTAGCCCTCCTGTGAGTGGTCTTATCATGTTCACTGGCTGTTTTAAGAAATTTCAGAGAAGGCTCAAAAACACATTGGTTTTGTGATTTAAATCAGAGACTACGGCCCCTGAGCCCTATTCAACCTACCAGCTGTTTTTTATAAGACCTGTGACCCTGGCTATTTTATTGTGAAGAGATAAGGAGAAAATGTTGAAATGTGTTTTTACTCGTGGCATATAAATACCCACACAATATCCTTGATTTATGCTTTTTGGTCTACAAAGCCTAAGATATTGACTATTTGATACTTTACAGAAAAAGGTTTACTAGTCCTTACTCTATCATTTCCAAAATTTTGCAGTCTTAAGAGTCATATTAAAGGTAACTTTAAGTGGTATAAGCATGAATAGGTTAATAGTATTTTAATTTACTGTGTGTAAGAAGGGGAAAGTTTAACACAATAAATTTATGATTTCATGTTATTGCTAAATACAATGTAAAGAAAAATTAAATATATATTAAATATAAATATATATATTACATAACATTGGAATTTGAAAAACTAAAATCAGAAATGTTCCAAAATCAAAACAATGGATCCCCATTGTTATGATACAAGTAGAAAATTCCACACACAACCTCAGGGAATGGTTCACAGTCAAAACACAGGTGCACAAAATATGTTGCATGACATGACCTTCAGATTATGTGTAAAATCGCATCAGCAGCACACAGGCATGTCCTTTTTAGACTTGGGTTTCATCTGCAAGACAAGTTATGCAATTGAAAATATTCCAAAATTGGAGAAATGTGAACAATTTCTCCAAAATATTTCAGCATAGACCAACTCAAACTATCTATCTCTCAATGAGTGTGTGAGCCATGTGTGTGTGTGTGTGTGTGTGTGTGTGTGTGTCCTTGTATTTTTCTGTGTCATGGCATTTGATATTTCATTTCTCCCATTGAAAAATTGACTCAGATAATGCCATCTGCCATATTCCTAAAAACAAAATTTCTTTGTGATCAAATGAAACATTCCTCCCTGTTGCTTTGGATGTGTGCTTTAAGAATCACTGCTATAATTAATATACTCAAATCATCAAAGTATCAGACAAGAAAAAAATATATATATTTTAAAAAGTACTTGGTTTAAACAACAAACACATGATATAGTAATGAATGTGTTTACTAAAAGGAATAAATAAAAAATATCTAATGTCAAACTACAGATTAGAACTTCAAAATTTTGAAGCAAATATTAATAAATGTAAAAGGTGCTTCAGTGCTGCCCAGCCACACAGTGCCTGGGCAGTGTTCTTAGAAGGATCCTGTGGAGAGCTTGAGCCTCCTATGCTCACAAAGGGGAGGTTTGGGCTGGATCTACTTATCCTTCTCATTTGGGGTGGTCCTCTTCCTCAGTACAAAGCTGTATTGAATGTGGGGGTTCATTACATAGAAAACATTGGCAAGGTGAGGAATCTCTAGCTCTGGGAAGAGAGGGGTATATGAAAAGAAGGTGGCACTCAAGAGGTGTCTCATAGGACACCCCAACATCTGAGAGCCTCAGCCTGGAAAGGCCAGAGCCACACACCTGAAAGCTCTCCAATTCAGCACCAATACCAACAAGACAGCCTCCACAGTCCTCCCTGAGGAAGAACTAGGCAGAGCACTTCCACAGACCTAATGTCGGTTCCTACCAAAGGCTTTGGACTCCAGAACATCCCAGGTCCTTTTGCATCTGCCAAAGCACACCACTGGATTTACATCTGAAATCTCCCACAAAAGGCTCCTGTGCCGAAGATTCAGTCCCCACATGAGCCATCTTCATAGGTGGGTTTGGAGGGAAGCATTTGATGGTGAGTGCTCTGATGTCAACATGAAATTCTCATTCAAGATAAATACACTACTGGGAGGTGGTAGGATCTGGAAGAAAGGCTGGGCATGGTTCATATTCCTGAACAGGGTGGTGTCCTAGGCAATAGTACCTTGTCCCTGTCGGCTCCACTGAATCCTCATTCTCCAGTAGAATTTCTCCTCCTCCTATCTCTCTCTCTCTCCCTCACCCCAAGGCTCATCCTCTGTCTCCCATTCTATGCCCGTTTGGCAAGAGCTGAGTAGAGCCCCACTGCCACACACTAAGACTTTATGGACAGCCTCAGAGCATAACCAAATGGAAAGCTATGAAATCTGAAGGAAAAACATAGGATTCCACTCTAATTCATTTTCCTCAAATATAGCCACAGTGAGGACAGGCTGACCAGTTACAGATGCCACATTGGAGCCATGCTTCTGCCATTGTCGGTGCCCACTTCCACATGGACCAGGCTTCCTAGAATGGAGGCCACATCTCAAATGCTGTTCTACTGAGGAACATTGCTCCAAAGACCAGCAGAGGGACTGCTTCCCTCCAACACGGTGCTTTGGTCCAGGGATGCCATGACCCCCATGGGGTTCAGACAGCCAGCTACAACTACCTATGAACACCTGTTTCCTGAAGCCCTCTTCTAGCCTAGAGCCTGTTCTCTATCCCTTCTGGGTAGATGTGTCTCTGCTATGAGTTTCTTAGCCTACGAAGGCTGCAGAATTTCTCTTCCATAAGACACTACTAACCGAACAGACTTAGTAGGTTAAGGTATGAGAGAATTTAATCTAGAATGTGTAGAGATGGTGGTTTTCAGTGTGGACAGATTGCTGTGGGATCACAGCTGCTGTGGGTATTTGGCTCACAAAAATAGAAAATAAAAAAAACACTAGCATTATGAACAGATCAGCTTTGTGTCAGATGTGCTGAGAAAGCCCTCATCTGACTTTAGTTAGGAATAATAACCGGGTTATTGTGATCACTTCTGGTGAACTCAGGTAGAGACAACTAGAGAATCCAAAGTCAGACTATTCAGGCTGTCTCCCAGCCTGTAATTTCCTTCCAATTTAGTCCCATTTCTGCTTGCTAGAATCCTGGCCATGCTCTGCCCAGGAAGTGGTTTCCTGGTCCTATATAAGGCTTTCAATAGCCCTGCTTCAGTGCACAAAACTGTAAGTTCCATCCTTAGCCCATGCATCCCCATCTTCCTATCAGAGAGACCTGGGCCACAGTGGCCCTGGAAGGAAGCCTTCCTCTTTGCTCCTCACTGATGTCAGCACTGGAGGCCTGCTCAGGACCAGGAGAGGATACCTGGCGTCACACTAGAGTCACACCTGGAAACATCACACCAGCATTAACGTAGTTTTCTTTATGCATGAGCCCCAACACACCCTGTTTGAATGTTCTTCTGGGTCAAAGAGCACTCTTTGGTGCTATGAGTTGACTGAGTCCACTTCCTAACCTTGCTCCCCACCATATGAATCCCCCACTTACTCTGACAGTTGGAGATGATCTGGCCAAGCTCAGTCTTGGCCAGATCATCTCTTCATTTAGGAAGTGTAGCTTGAAGGCCCTGTGGATGATGATGAGCCCTGTATTGACAGGTCACCTGGAGCAGCATGGGAGACAGGTCTTCAGGAACTGGGCCTTGAAGTGGCTATTCAAGGACTGTGGACAGGTACACTCAAGAGGACAGGTACACTCAGTTCTAAATATCAGGGCACCATCTTAAGACACTACTACCCAAGGAAGACCTCCTGGTAGTCCTGTGGGCTCTTCCTATGGACCACTAGCCCAATCCCTGTACAGTGATCTGCCTGGACCTACCATTACCCTTTGTGGAGCCATATTCCACTCATGGTAAAAGGAGCACACAACCTGTATACAAACACAATCTCATCCCATCAAGATGGGAGGAATGGGACAGTGCCCCCCAAGATCCCACGTCTGCTTGAGGAAGCAGGCTGCATCTGGTGTGGCCCAGACACAAAACCTAGAGGCTTGGTCCTGATTGCCAGGGCCAAAAACAGACTCAGGAAGAAGACCACACACAGGAGTGCTGAAAGACAGCCACGAGAGCTCCTGGCCCCAGAGGCTCAGAGCTGCTGGGGTGTAGTAGGGCACCTCATCCAGCAAGGGTGGTCATTGGAAAGGGTTCCTGTCCTGCAGTTACCTGGACATTTGGTGTGCTTGCTCCACATCCATATCGATTCTGCAGAGACATCCTCTCAGCTCCTTGTTCAAGAAACATGAAAAATCTCCTGTTGCTGTCCTCCCCCATGTGTAACAATATCCTCGATCCCATAGAGTGGAAACTGCAACCTAGATCCTGTCCTATTCTCATCTCCCAAAATACCTGTCCCTGCACTTTTGGCCTGCACACTGCCACCTGACACAGAACCACCTCAGACATGGCAGCAGACATGCTGTTGCTCTCCTCATCTCAGATCAACCCCTTAACATTGACCACTTTCTTCTTTATTCCCATCTATCCTTCCTGAACACCCAAAAGCTCCAATTCAAGAGGGCATGAGTAGTCCATTGTATTGGACTAGTGTCTGTTCCCCACCTAGGTGTAAGCACCAGGGGACAATCAGCAGAAATTCAGTTTGAATAAAGTAGGTGTTTTCCTCCTTCCCCTTGAACCAGGCTGTCTTCATGGTGGGGCGTTTTCTCAGGATAAAATGATACTTCATTCCCGGATTCATGGACAGATACATGACTGCGTGGTCAGGGACCTTGACTTCTGCAGAGAGAGGTGGAGATGATTGGTAGGTGACACTCAAGAATTATTCCACAAGACACCCCCAACCCCTGAGAGTCTTTGCCAGGGCAGGCCTGCGCCACAGACTTGAGAGCCCTCCAATCCAGCTACAGTGCCACCAAAGACTCCCTCAGTGATTCTTCCCTGGAGGAAGATGATGCACAGGATCTAAACCAAAAGAGCACCTGGCAATGGAAACAGCACCTTGGGCCCCAGAACTTCTCAGTGCAGGTTGGATCTGCCAAAGAGACACTGCTAGGCTTTGCATCAGGATTGGCCCCCGCAAAGGCTCCTGTGCTTAGGCCTTTCTGCCCAGGGCAGCCATGCTCACACATGGGCATTCAGGGAAGCGTTGGATGGTGGGTGGCTGCACATCACCAATGGATTAATCCAGCCATAGGTGAATACACTAATGGGAGGTGGTGTAAAATTAGAGGTACACTGAGCAAAAAGATAAGATGACCTCAGCAAGACTATGCCCTGAAGAATGATATTGTTTTCTAGATGAGCTCTCCTTTCTCGTTTCTCATTATGATCTCTCTGTTTTAGATTTTTATTCTGGTTCTTGTTCTACTTCTGGTTCTTTTTGTCCTGCACGTTCTTGTCCTATTTCTGGGTCTTTTTCTTGTTCCTATATTAATATTTCAAGATTTCTTTCTTGCCCATTCACCACTTCTCATCTTCGTGCTCCTCCTCCTCCTTCTCCTCCTCTTCCACATCCTCGTTCTACTTTTCCTTCCTTTTCTTCCTCCTCTTTATGTCTTTATCCTCTTCCCCCTCCAGTTTGTCCTCTGTCTCCTCCTCCACCTTCTCCTTCTTTCTCTCAAATCTATCACACTATCTGCCCAGATGCAGCCTCTGTTCAGGACCCCAAGATGAAATCAATTCTCAATGAATGGCAAGTAGAGAAACCAAGACAAAAGAGAACTTACTCCCCTTTCTTTGTAACTGTCACAGTCATGAAAGGCTGCCTAACAGACACATACCATTTTGGTCATGCTTCTGCCTGTGCTAGTCAACACCTTATCTGGACTAGGCATTCAAAAATAGATGCCACATCTGATAATGAAAACAAAGTTTTCAAAATCTAGAAGACAGCCAGCATCACTGACATTCTCCTTCCATAATGCAAACATGCTGTCACACCTAGGTGTTCCAGGCACCCAGCTAGTTCTTCTTTTTGACTTTTGTTATACACAAACCTCCACTGGTCTTGAGCCTGCTCTCAATTGATGCTTGGGTTGAAACTGGCTGCTTCTGAAATCACCTTCATAGACTCTCAGTTTTATAATTCCTTATTGAATGACTTATTTTTGTACCACGGATTAAAACCAGAGGCACTTAAGCACTGAGACACATTCCCAGGCCTTTTTACTTGGGTAGAGGGTCTCCATAAGTTTCTGAGGCTCTTTGAACTTCTGACCCTCCTGCACAGCCTCCAAAGCCACTGAGATTCACAGCCACTTCCACATTGCCCATTTCCTTGATCTATCTTGAGCTCAGCCTTCCTTCTATGTGAGACACAGCCAACCCAAAAAACTTGGTGTATGAAAATTGGAGAACTGATCATACATGCCCTAACGTTGGTGAGTTCCATTGTGGACAGGCTGACATCGTGGAGGCTAGGAGTGGCTGGCTCACAGGAAAGGAAAGAGCACTGGCACTGTTGACAGATCAGCATTGTGGCTTCTCTGCTTCTGATGCCCCTCTTTGATGCTGGAAGCAATAAGAACTTGGCTATTCTGATATTTTTATGAGATGGGCACCCAGAAACAGAGGACTTGAAATTATTTCAAAAAACTACCCAACCATGCTGTCCCCTGGCCTTGACTTATTCTTCACTGAGTCCTGTTCCTAGTTGCTGCAATCCTGACATTCTTCATTTCTGACATCCTGGCCATGGTGCTGCATCAGTCTACATCAGTGCTGATCCCACTTGGGCCTTGCTTTTTCCTTATGCTCATTAGAAGACATCCTTATGTGTGAGTCATAAACCAAACTGCCAATTCAACCAGCCTCTCTTCTTTGACCCTCATGGATATTAGCTTTGCCACATCTGACCAGGCCCAGGGAGAACACATTTAGGAAGATCCAGTAGCCTCTGGGGCCTCACTGAGAACCTGCAGATATGACTCACCCGTCACTGCAGTTTCTGTTGTGCACAAGGCCCAATTTCTGGCTGTTTTCTGGGCCAAGGCCCACTTTTTTGGACTGTGGGTTACCCTGAGCCCCTGTAGATCATTCCTCCCCACTGAATGTCCCATGTACTCTCATGCTCAGAAACCACATTGAGCAGCCCAAGTCTTCTGGATTCTTGTTGTTGAGAAAATGGTGGTCAAGGCCCTGTGGATGATGCTCGTACCCACCCCCTGGCAGGTCATCTGGATCAGGGGAGGAGAAATGTCATCAGAGAATGAGTTTTAGAACAGCTAACCAGAAGAAGGTGCTCAAGGACATTCAGGGGACACCTTAGCTATGTATACAAGGGCATCATCTGGTTATCTTTTTACCTGAGCATGTCCTCTTTATAATTCCCTGGGTTCTTGCATGGTGCTGCCAGACCAATCCTGGTATAAATAAATGTCTGCCTGTATCTGCCATCTCCCAAACCACCCGACCCCCATGGAGCCACAATCCAGTCAGGGTCAAAGGACCCAACTGTCTGTGCATAGACACACTCTCGTCTCACTGAGATGGGAGCAATGGGCCAGTGGCCTGTATGCCAGGTTTAATCTGGGATGCAGGACTAGGCAGATACATTGGAAAATTTGGGACTGACTGCCACTACACAAAACAGACTCAGTTATAAGAGCACACACAGAAGGAGAAAATCTTCCAGGACAAAACTTAGGACAAGAGGTGCCAGGAAGCCTCACTGGGGGGAGACTTGAAAAAAGGCAAGTGTACTAGTAGAATAGTGTCCTTCAAAAATTCTTGTCCACACAAAACTAGGTGAGACCTTGTGTGAAAGAGAGTCTTTGCACAGTGATGAAGCTATAAAGAGCTCACATGATGGAACACAGCATCAACTGGGCCCAAATCCAATATGTGATATTCTTGTAGAAAGAGGGGCGCTTGGACCCAGAGACCAGGGAGACTGGGGGAAACAGACTGTGTTATTTTTGAGGCAGAGACTGGATGCCCCACAGAGGAACCACAGATTGTGGGCAGCAGTAGGAGAGTGATCAAGGGCTGGGAGAGTTGGGGGGGGGCACTCTGCTTGAAACCTGTGAGGGAGTGTGGCGTTAGGATAGCATAACACGTGTTGTGTTGCGCCTCAGGAAGCCAGAGAAAAGCCCCTTCCTCCGCTGTAGGCCACCCAGATGGCAGGATTTGGTTGCAGCAGCCCAGGACCCGCCTGAAAGTCTGAGCCTGTCGGCCATGCAGGTCGGATCTGGGACACAGACACACTCTGATGACTACATGGTCTCAACCCTGAGGCAAGACAGGCGCCAAGCCAGGCCAGGTGGGGAAAGGGCTAGGAACACACTGTGGGGGCTGGTGCCTGTGTTACTGGATCACTTCTGACCTTTTTCCCTGATCTGCTGCCAACACAGACTACAGAGGAGGGTACAGGGACACAGAGCACGGATCTGCCCCACTCAGGATGCGCAGACAAACACCATGACCAGGAGCCTTGTGTCATTTTCCCATCCTGAGAGCTCTTCCCTCCCTCACCTACCACTACCTCCCCATTGCCTCTGGCAATATCTACTCAGTGCGATGGCAACATGCCTGGGTGCTGCTCTCTATTGAATGCACAGGGAGCCTGTGAGCCCAGGAAAGTGTGTTTCAAACACCCAGATCAAACGGGCCACCTGGAGGCAGGAAACAGAGGTGGCTGAGGCAGAATGCCAGGTGTGGACTTCTGGCACTTCATTATTTATATTAAAAGACAAACAAATAAACAAACAGGTTTTGGTGTTCGATAATATTTGATGTGCAAATCCTCATCCCCCACCCCCAATATTTTAATTTTTTATTCAACATATGAGATTTTACCAGTATGAACTTAATTTTGTATTATAGAAAATTCATTGAAATCACATTGGTATAAATAACAAATCACCAAACCTTCAATGTTTGTTCTCCTTTCCATTTAGAAACCACTTTTCTACAAGAGAACAGAGGACAGACTCATGGAAATGCTTGAAATGACAAGAAGCTCCCACTCAAGCTCAGCATTCAGTCCTGGACAGGGTACGACCAGGCCACTTTGACATCTACTCCAAAGAGTCTACCAGACACATTCTTCTGACATCACTGACTGAGCCAAACGAACTGACTAGAAAAACCTTCATATCCTGAATACATTCATCACTTCAGGACACTTGAGAATGAATCAAATCCATTTCTCATTACCTTGCTCCACAGCCAACAATTCTTTAACAAATTCAAAGGAGCAACTCATATAAGCACATCCAGAGTACGGTTAATTTTAAATATCTATGTGTAAAAAATACAGCTGATATTTCTTCTTTATGCTAGGTATAAATGAAATCTCCCCCACATTACTTCCACAAACCAAATAAAAATATTTGTGAAATTCCCATGTAGAAGACAAGATACACTTTCCAAGGAGGCAGTGCCAAGAATTTTGACACTCCAAATGTAGAGTGTGTGTTTAGGAGGCAGTCACAGTTTCCATAAGAGAGTCCCATGAAATCAATTAGGAAGATCCATGCTCTAGCCCTACCATACAAGTGATGTGACCTTGAAAGAGTCACTTAGTCTTAGCAACCATCACCACTAACCAGTAAGTCAATGAATAAAGGTCCTCAGGTGTCAAGCTACAAAATGTGGGATGAGCATGGATGAGGATGAGTGGGAGAAGTCTCCCCCTCTAACACAATTAGGGAAGGCTGTGCCTGCCCTCAAGAGGCTGGGGAGCCTGGGATCCTGCCACAGAGGGGGATTCCAAATCTCACAACCTCTGAACACAGGCGAGAAGACCAGGTAGAGTCCAAGGACCCTGGGGTGGCCCAATGGTAATAAAGGTCAAAAGGAACTAGGGATCTGCCTGGACCCTCAATCCTCTACTCTGAGCAGGGCTGCATGATGAGGCCAGAGGCCATCCACAGCAATCTGCCTTTACAGGAAAACAGGGACCGCAGGCTGCCTCTGGCTCACTGAATCAGGGTGGTGTTTTCATAAAGCAAGACCACTTCCTCACTTTTTTTCTAAGAGAGAGAGAGAGATAAGAGAGAATTTTTTAATATTTATTTTTCAGTTTTTGGTGGACACAACATCTTTATTTTATTTTATGTGGTGCTGAGGATCAAACACAGCACATGCCAGGCGAGCGCGATACCGCTTGAGCCACATCCCCAGCAGAATACTTCCTCACATTCACCTGCAGCTACCTCTAGCATCGAAAATGCTGCAGAGACACTTGGCTACACCACAAACAAGCTCTGCCATTGACTTCAGATTCTTCCCTGCTAGGAAAGGAGGCCAAATGCTGTCCAGATGCAGCTAATAGAATTTTCTCTGTTCTCTGGCTTTGATTCTTCAGAATCAACACACACACACACACACACACACACACACACACACACACACACATACACAAACGCACACACTATCTCTCTCTCTCAATGAAATAAAATTTGGACCACAGCACACATATCAATATGGTAAATACTAATTATTTACAGAAGAAGGTTCTAGACCATGTGTTTGCTTGATGTTATTGTTTTTATTATTTTCTCAAGAGGCTAGGAGCAAAGAGGATCCTGTGGCTGTCCTCCTTAAAGTCTTCCATGGCTCTTCCTTTCTGGCAAGTCTCATGGGTTGTACAGCCAGGAAGGGGAATAAATTTGGAGGCCAGAGCTAAGGACAGCCCAGCCTATGAAATCAGATTTGGTGTTTTCTGGCACAGTTTGGAACACTGACACCTGAGCCCAAAGATCTGTCCAGAGAGTCAATTTTGAAAACACTTGTCTTTACACATGAAAGGCACATTGTCAGGGAAAGATTAAAGGAAGGAAATGTGACTTATAATTACTGCTAAGCATGTGTTAGCAGTTGTGTATACTAACATGGCCCATGAAGAATGCCAAATTTATGCCAAGTTTCCAAACCACACACACACACACACACACACACACACACACACACACACAAATTCTAACAATTAAAACATCCATGACACCTATCAAATAATTGTGAAAAATGGGTAAAATTATATGTATACAAAGGAATTTCAGAATACGCTGCTGAATTTGTAAAATGAATCAATATTTTTTCTCTTTAATTTTTATTGTTGGTTGTTCAAAATATGACATAGTTCTTGACATATCATATTTCACACTTTGATTCAAGTGGGTTATGAACTCCCATTTTTACCCCGTATACAGATTGCAGCATCTCATTGGTTACACATCCACTGTTTTACAAATTGCTATACTAGTGACTGTTGTATTCTGCTGCCTTTCCTATCCTCTACTATCCCCCATCCCCTCCCCTCCTATCTTCTCTCTCTACCCCATCTACTATCATTCATTTCTCCCTCTTGTTTTTTTCCCCTTTCCCTCTCACTTCCTCTTGTATGTAATTTTGTATAACCATGAGGGTCTCCTTCCATTTCCATGCAATTTCCCTTCTCTTTCCTTTCCCCTCCCACCTCTCACCCCTGTTTAATGTTAATCTTCCTCTCATGCTCTTCCTCCCAACTCTGTTCTTAGTTACTTTCAAAGACAACATTTGGCATTTGTTTTTTAGGGATTGGCTAGCTTCACTTAGCATAATCTGTTCTAATGCCATCCATTTCCCTGCAAATTCTATGATTTTGTCATTTTTTAATGCAGAGTAATACTCCATTGGGTATAAATGCCACATTTTTTTTTATCCATTCGTCTACTGAAGGGCATCTAGGTTGGTTCCACAGTGTTGCTATTGTGAATTATGCTGCTATAAACATTGATGTAGCAGTGTCCCTGTAGTATGCTCTTTTTAGGTCTTTAGGGAATATATCGAGAAGGGGAATAGCTGAGTCAAATGGTGGTTCCATTCCCAGCTTTCCAAGATATCTCCATACTGCTTTCCAAATTGGCTGCACCAATTTGCAGTCCCACAATCAATATGATTTCTCTGGGTGAGGTATATCAAATATATGTTTATTCAGTGCAAAGTGTGTGTTTCCTTCAAGAAAATGTTTCATGATACATATAGGCCAGGAGCCAAAACCTAGAGACTTTATCAGTTGAGAGAAGCCGGGAACTTTGTGTTTCATTGGAGAATTTCTGCCTAAATCTCAAAAGCAGGACCTCAATGACATGACCAGATAGTGGGTTTATTGGAGAATGTCCCCCATTCCTAAAATGATAGTATGGACTATATCCCGCTAGGCCAAGGGTAGTTTGGGCTTCTGCCTTCTATTTGATGCCATTTTTTCCCCCTCTGCTCCCCGGCACCCCAGCTCACTCTTGAAAGGCCTTCTATTCTGCCAGCCATAGTGACATCTGCTGGCGGACATGGGAAGTCACAAATCTGGGGGACCCTCTCAACCAAACCTTGTTAATGCTGCCATTTATCATAGGGGCAGGGGTGCGGGCTCTGGAGGGCTGGGGTTCCTGTCATTTCTCCCACACCCTCTCCCAAGAGAGCAACCGTGTCTCAAGCAGCCAGTTTCCACCTTCCATTCACAGAACTGAAAGTCAGGCAGATGCAAACCCCAATGCTAGCGTGGGCCCTGGAAAAGAAGACACCACTTCAGGTGACAATAGACTTGACTGGATGCTTAGGGACTGAAGCAAGGCAGTTCTCACCCACCTCTGCTCCCTCCTCATTTTCAGCAGGCCTCTGCCTGCAGCTAGGAGAGGAGTGGAGCTCTGTCCCCCACCTGGCCCCGCTGTCTCAGCGCTGCTTTAGGGGCAAACTTGCAACTAGGTGAGTTGAAAGGGGATTATTCCAACTCAGAGTTTCTTTTCTTCTGATCTAACACAGAAGATGTCCACTTTGTGTTTCTGAGAACTTCATGGTGTCTTAAGAACTCCACTTCACTTTGGCTACTCAAAGTGGAGTCGCTTGGTCAGCAGCACCAGCATCCCTGCTCAGAGCCTGTGAGAAACACTGCCACTAAGAGGTTCTGGAGTTTTGCACTGACAGAAGACACTTTGAAAGAAGCCCCGAGGCTATAACTGCACACACCCAAGTTCATGTGCTTGTACTCCACACTGGGTTCCTCACCTTGGCGCCCTTGGCCCATCAGGCCAGATCCTTCTTAGTCTGTAGAGGTCTTCCCCGTGCAGTGTAGACATTCAGCAGCACCCATGGCCTCTACCTGAGTTGTGCACCAGCACCCCTGACTTGTGATAACACAAAAGGTCACCAGGCATTGTCAAATGACCCGAGGGGAGGGGGAAAGTCACCTCTGTTGAGACCCATCAGCTTCAGGGCCACCTGAGACCTTGTTACAAACACACATTCTCAGACCCCACCCCAGACTGGCAAAACCAGGAACTCCAGTGGGGCCCAGGAAACTGGTTAACTCTCTGTGAGACACAGGCACTCTGAGGTGGAAGAGGACTCGGGAAAGGCCCTGCAGTGAATCACTATTTGGTGACAGAGAAGTCACAGTGGCCACAGCATGACCAAGAGATTACAGGCTGTGGGTGATAAAGAGCTCAAAGCTGGAGCCACCTGGGAGGGTTTGCAGCCAACACTTCCCCCTGTGCTGTCTCCATGACCTTGGCCAAGTGACCTGATCTTTCAGTGCCTCAGTTGTCACCTATGGAAAATGGGGATGACAGGAGAATTTGAAATAAACAAATGACAGGAGAGTTTGAAGTAAACATGTTTGGATGAAGAAAGGTGCCTAAGCTAGAAAAGTGTGTGAAATAGATAAGGATATAAGGTGAACATATTTTGATGTATTTTAGTACAAACAAAGGTGAGAATTTAGATAAGCAAGATGTAAGCAAGATGTGATGCAATATAGACACAATCTGTTAAGATAGGATAAGAAATAGAAGTTATAAAATAAACAAGTTTTTGGTTTGAAGTGTTGTAAACAACTATAGTATTTAAAGGCCAGGAAGGCTGAGCTCTTTGGCCAGT
Source organism: Ictidomys tridecemlineatus (assembly GCF_052094955.1). Lineage (NCBI taxonomy): Eukaryota > Metazoa > Chordata > Mammalia > Rodentia > Sciuridae > Ictidomys > Ictidomys tridecemlineatus. The sequence goes on along the minus strand of NW_027523079.1, from coordinate 57,077 downwards.
TCAGACCCACTATGTCGGTGGGTCAACATCGAGCGAACTGAGTCCCGCCAGCCTCTGTTCCTGTGCCTCCTGTGATGTGATGAACCTGGCATGAATAAACCGAGCATTCGAAAAGGCATCTCGTGTGTAGCGGCTTTTTCTTCAGGACACAGATCGTCGGCCGGGAGCGGTTACCTGGGGCAGGGCTGATCTTGACTCCAGGACCACCCGGGAGTGATCTAGGGACCTCGCCGCAGTCTCCTACTCGTGTCAGCAGACAACCAAAGCACTTTTCCTCCTGAAACTATTGAGGGATGAGGAAGCTTTTATGATAAGGTGCTTAGAAGAGTGCTTGGCTCCAAGACCTTCAGACAAGTCAACTAACTGGTCTTGTCTTCACCATCACTGGCCTGTCTTCCCCCCGATTTTTGAGTCCCCTACAAGCCAGCCTGGCATGTGCTTCATTCTCTGCCACATCCTCAGCAGGGAGCCCTGGCCTGGCCTGGACCAGGCTCTCAATGAACATCGGTGGAGAAAGGCATTGCAGTGCCCACGAGGACATGAGGACAACAGCAGAAGCTCTCTGTCTCAGGGCTTGAATTTTGCTGTGGATCCTGTATGTTCTGCAAAGGGACCCCAGCTTCCTAGATCCAATTCTATTAGAAGGTGTCCTTGCAAATGTGGCAACTGGGCAAAAGTGAACTTCTCCGTCCATGTGGATTAGACCGGACCTCAGGTAGATATACAGGCATGCTATAACCAACAGCCAATCAACACATGCTTAGAAAATCATGGAAAGACTAAAGATGGGGGCAGGGTGCTTCACAGATGCTGTGGGTTTTCTTCTTCTACTTCTAGGATTCTCTCTACCCACCTCCTGAAGTCAGTCATACAACTATCCCCATTTCAGATATGGAAACACTGAGGCCCCAAGAGGTTACAGAACATCCCCAAAATCATTGTCCAGTAAGCAGTGAAAGTGTTCTTCTCATGCTGGTCTCTGATTCCAAACCCATACCTGCCTTTCTTCCCAGGGCACTTCCTGGTCTGCACACAGGGATTACATGCCTTAAGATTGGGAGGACAATCCTAATTTCAAACCTTCTACCTCACGTTATGCTGAAGACCATCCTTAGTAGCAGAGCACGTGTCTTATTTGGTTTAAAAACTCCATCTCTGGTAGTAATGAGATCTCTCTGCCACAGCCCCATCAGACAGCCATTTGGGACCACAGGAGTGTGAAGAAAGAGTGACCACAGGAGTGTGGAGAAAGAGTGACCACAGGAGTGTGGAGAAAGAGAACACAATTCAGGAAAGTGAAATACGAAGAAGCAAGAGCTGAATACACTAGAAAAGACAGGACCAGCAGAGAGCCCAGCTGAGAGAGGCCTGGAGCAGGGCTGGGGCGAGCCAGCACATTCTACGGGTATTGATGAAGGTCTGCTGTGTGCCTGGCACTATGCTGAGAAGTAGACGCTGCATTGAGTACAGTCTCTGTCCTTGCCCTGCTAAAGATCCCAGTCTGGGGATTCAAAGCTGGATGACATTGTCCAGCACTATGCCATTTCTTCACACCCCAGCTGACCTCCAGCCCCCAGCACCATAGCCCATTTGCCTACAGTGAAGGCCAGCAGCAGCTTCCCGTCATGGCTGGCAGGAGGGGGTGGAGAACTCCCAGCTCTCTCACCCTGTAAGAGGGCTTCTATTAGCAGCATGATCTACATGGACACCCAGCACTCCTTAGCAGGACTGTGCTTAGTCACTTAGTGACAACAACTGGCAGTTCCTAATCACTTCCTGTTCCCACCTGGAGTTTTCTAGCATAACCTCCCAAGAAAACTACTTGCTAACAAATCTGGATCACAGAGTCTCCAGACTTTACCTCAGGGAAGCCAGAGCATGAAAGAAGATTCTAGAAAGATGTACAGTGATCCCAGTCTATCTGGCCATTTTATGCCTGAATTTATAGTACTCCTTGGCTGCTCTGACTGCCCTGATAGGTTTAGGAGAAAAGACAAGCCATATTTTGGCACGTAAAATGCATTCAGGCTGAGTCACTTTCACAGAACCTACCAAGTAGGGTATAATCTCATGAAATTTTAAGTACAACAGAATGTCAAATGACTACTCATTCCAGTGAAGACATGCTGCAAATAAGACTTAGAAGATGTGCTGCAAACAAGACTTAGAAAAGTGTCCTCAGAGAAGATTCTATCATTCTGCATTTGCTTCTGAAAGTTGAAGCACACAGTTCTAATGAGCCCAGGAAGACAAGGTTGATACCCAGTTGAGTTGGCATATGATGTACCATAGCTCAGGACTTCAGGGCTGCTGTCAGGTGGTTCCTGGGCTCTTCTGGTCCTCACCTACACTCAGTGTCTTTTTGTTGGTGATGTAGTTCAGCAATAAATTACTGGCCCAGAGACTTGTTCAGTATTGCTCAGCAGTAGCAAAACACTGTCACCAGTTGTAGGTAGCCAACTCCAGGTGAGAAACTTGATAGATGTTAATGCTCATGGCTTCACACCAGCAACCTGCCCCTCAGTGATCATGCTCTCTAAAATATACACCATGCTAAATTGTGTGGAAGCATTCTACATCTAGCCAAACCACACGAGCTTTCAAAAGCAGCCCAATAACATTTAGAGGATTCACTCTTCATAGCAAGCTTGCCAATGCCTGAGTGCCCACACACTCTATTGGCGCCAACTTCACCTCATTTTAGAATGCACACATCCACCAAGATATCACTGCCTGTGGTGGTTGAGCGGCCTTTCCAATGGACGAGGTGGATGTGAATGTAACACGTGAATGAATTAGCATTTACCAACAACTGGAAGAAACAAATTCACACTCTATGATATGATGATGGAGCTCCTCTGTAATCTAGACCCTCCACCTCTCCTGCATCCTCTCTCTTTTCCTCTGCCTGGATGGACCTCCAACTCAACCCAGAAGGATGTGTCCTTTCTAGTCAGAAGCCCTGTCATGGCTTCCAATTCCAGGCCCTGATTCTGGTTAACGCAGCCAGAACTCACTTTCAAGGTAGTCTCTTCAGATCCCTTCCCTACCCTAACCACAGTGTGGGCTCTGGCCCCACCCTTACTCTCTACACCACCATTCCACATTATGGTCTTCCTGTCCCTCTCTGTGACCCAGGACTTCCCATGACCGACCCCACCCAACAACAAGCTGTTGAACCAGGTGCCATCAGAGGGAAGAAATGACCAGAGATGGCTAACTTGAAGATTTTACAGAATAGTTCATGAGACGAGGAATATCCTGAACCAGTGAAATGACATAAGAGGAAGTCAATGAATTCTAACCTCAAGAGAAAATCCTACGGTACATTGGCTCTCAAATTCAGCTGCACACTGGAGCCACCTGGGAGCTGTACATAGTACTGACCGCTGGACCACCCACTGGCCCTGGGCTGATGGAATGGCTCTGGGCTAAGATGGGACACTGGGGTTTGTAAATTACCAGTTGAGTATAATATAAAGCAAACTTTGGAGACATTGCTTTTTCTCCCACATGAAGAACTGTGTGCATACACATGCAGAAGTACACAAACCTGCAGCATAAGGCTCCTTGAGGCCCATAGATTAAAAGCACTGCAGTCACCAGTACCCTGGCTACGAACACCACCAGACCCCTGGAAGCCTCCTATTTCCACCTTCCAGGTGATCACAGCCCTGCCATCCAAGCATGGAGGAGTCCTCCCTGCTGCGAAATTTCAGTGTGCAGAATGGAGAGCCCTCTGTCCTTGGAGTCCCTGCTTTGAAAACAAGTGCACTGGAGAAGTTTAATTCAAGTGGGAGGCACATGGGCAGGCTTCCTGGAAGAGGCCCTATTGAAAGGAGGATGGGATCTGAGGAGTGGACCAGAGAGAGGAAAGATGGGAAGTACAGCAAGTACATTCAGAGCCGAGGTCAGGCCCAAAATACAATGTGGGCTGACAAGAGAGTCCTTGCACCAGGGTCACCAATTTTGAGAAGGCAATGAGGACTGCTGAAAAGAACAATTCCACAAAATTCCATGGAAACTCACTCATCAGACTTTTCTGAAAACACTGGAAATGCAGGTTTCATGCAAGGAACTCTGGGTGACAGATGGCAAAGTTTGCCAAATGCAAATATGCCTATCAGCTCTGAGAAGCCGTTCTCATTCACACTGCTTCAACCAGGGAAAAAATCCCCATGTGCTTACTGAGAACAAGTTAGCTTGTGCCACTTGAAGCTGCTTCCACAAACAGCTTCACTTCTGCACTTCTAAGCTGTTCTCCTCAAGAACTTTCAGAGCAGAGTTCAGGCATGAAACACGAAGGGTGCCAGAAAGAGTTCTCTTGAATCTAGCATCATCAACTTGCAGGGAAAAAGAGGACCAGCTGAGAAGATCAGTTCTCCAAAGTCTCACTGACATCTATTTGTCACACTTGTTTACAACATTCACTTGAAGTGCAGGTACCCACATGAGTGAACTGTTTTTGATCAATGGCACAGAGGATTCAATGTGAAAGCATGCCTGTCACCTGTAAGAAGCACTTTTGATATCTTCTAGGTCACACAGAAAACAAATAGCATGTGCTCACTTACAACAAAGTTAATCAACAAAGCAAATTGAAATTTCTTGCAGCAAACAGCTTTCTTTCTCCCATTCCCCAGCTATTTTCAGCAACACATCCAGAGTCCAATTCCAGCCCAATATAAAATGTGTGCTCCCAAGGAAGTCTGTATAATTGACATCACCCAACTTGGGGAGGCAAGGGGAATGCTGAGAAGATCAGTTCTTCAAAACTCCTACTTTTTCAGAAAACTCATTGAAAGGCAGGGCCCCACTTGCAGCCATCAGTGGTTGACAGATGGCACAGAGGCTTCAATGTGAAACCATGAATGTCAATCATTACAAGTGCTTCTGACACTCTAGTTCAACCAGGGACAGCCCAAAGTGCTCAACAAGAACACACTTTGTTCCTGCAAGTGGAAGCAGATTGCATGAACTGCTTCAGTCAGGAAATTCCAAGCTCTTCTCAGCAAGCACATCCAGAGCACAGTTCTGGCCCAATAGAAAAAGAGTCCTAGCAAGAGGGTCCAACACCTTCGATCACCTTCATAAGGTAGCTTCCCATCTTCTGTGTAGAAGTGGGTTTCTCCTTGGCATTTATGCTGTGGAGGAGACCACTAGGAGCTAAACTTCATGCAGGACCATCTGACCTGGACTTTTTGCAAGCCCTATGAAGCCCTCACACAAGATCAAATGCTACAGGATTTTGCAGAATAGTCCAGGCAACAGTAGACATTCATTCATTGTCTAGAGTCTACAGATTCCTAGATGCATGGCATTCATTATCATCAAATGCACAATTTTGATCAAAAATCATATATATATATATATATATATATATATATATATATATATATATATCTTTCCAATCTGAATCAAAAAAATCAGAAATATCCCCAAATCCAAAGAGTGGATCCCCATTGTGATGCTACCAGTGGAAAATTCCACAGCTGACCTCAAGGGATGGTTCACAGTCAAAACACAGCTCCATGAAAAATATTACATGACATGACCTTCGGGTTATGTGGAAAGTGGCATGGGAAGTACACATGCATGTCTTCTTCAGACATGGGATTCATTTGCAGGACACCTTATGCAATTGAAAATACTCCAAAATGGGAGAAATCAGAACCATGTCTCCAAAGTATTTCAGAAGAGACCAACTCCAACAGTTTATCTATCTCTCATTGTGTGTGTGTGTGCTCTAGTGTGTGTGTGTGTGTGTGTGTGTGTGTGCTCTAGTGTGTGTGTGTGTGTGCTCTAGTGTTTGTGTGTGTGTGTTCTCTAGTGTGTGTTTGTGTGTCTTTGTTTCTGTTTGTACCATGATAGCCAATACTTCATTGCCCCCATTGGAAAACTGACTCAGATAATGCCATCTGCCAAACTCCTAAAAAACAAACTTCTTGCTGATACAAGGAAACATTCCTTCCTGTTGGTTTGGATGTGTCCTTTAGGAATCACTGCAACATTTAGTATACTCAAATCATCACTGTAGATCAGGTAACAAAAACATATATATTTTAAAATAATAATATATTAATGGAAACAACAAATACAGGATAGATTAACAACTGTGTTACTAAACAAGGTCAAGGACAATGGCAAACTATAGATTCAAACTTTGAAGCAAATAGTAATCAATGTAAATATTCCTGGGCTGCCTCAGCCCCGCCCAGGCACACAGCAGCAGAATGGTTTTGCAAGCATCCTCAGGAGGGCTGCAGCCTTCTTTGTAGGATGAGAGGGAGGTTGAGGCTGGATCCACTCATCATTCTTTTGGGAGAGGCTCCTTTTCCTCAGCACAAAGTTGGATTCTGTGTGAGGGTTCTTTGCATAAAATACGTTGGCCTGCGCTGGAATCCTCAGCTCTGGGGAGAGAGGGGTGTACAAAATAAGGTGGCTCAGGAGGTGCTCCCTAGGACACCCCAACATCTGAGAGCCTGTGCCAGAAAAGGTCAGAGCCACACACCTGGGAGCTCTCCAATTCAGCACCAATACCAACAAAGACCACCTCCACAGTCCTCCCTGAGGAAGAACTAGGCAGAGCACTTCAACAGACCTAATGTCTGTTCCTACCAAAGGCTTTGGACTCCAGAACATCCCAGGTCCTCTTGCATCTGCCAAAGCACACCACTAGATTTACATCTGAAATCTCCCACAAAAGGCTCCTGTGCCGAAGATTCAGACCCCACATGAGCCACCTTCACAGGTGGGTTTGGAGGGAAGCATTGGATGGTGAGTGCTCTGATGTCAACATGAAATTCTTATTCAAGATGAATACTCTACTGGGAGGTGAGAGGGACTGGAAGAAAGGTTGAGCATGGTTGGAGGAAAACCTAAACAGGGTTGTGCCCTGGGAAAAAATACCTTGTTCCTATTGGCTCCACTGAATCCTCATTCTCCATTTAGAGGTCCTCCTTCTCCTCTCCACATTTCTCTCTCTCCCTCTCTGCCAGCCTCGTTCCCTCTCTCTCACTCTATGCCTTTGTGGCAAGGGCTGAGGCACTCTCCACTGCCACACACTAGAGCTTTATGGACAGCCTCAGTGCACAACCAAAGAGAAAGCTATGAAACCCGGAGAAAAATGCCTAGGATTCCTCTTCTGAGTTATTTTCCTCAAGTATGGCCACAGTGAGGACAGGCTACCCAGCACAGATACCACATTAGAGCCATGCTTCTGTGTTGGTGGAGCCCACCTCCATGTGGACCAGCCTCAGAGAATGGAGGCCACATTCCAAATGCTGCCCTATTGAGAACAATGGTTCCAAAGACCAGCAAAGGGAATGCTTCCCTCCAACACGGTGTATGGCCCAGTGGTGTCATGACCCTGGGTGGGGGAATACAACAGCCAGCTTCTCCTTCCTCTGAACACCTGTTTCCTGTCACCCTCCTCTAACCTAGAGCCTGTTCTCCATCCCTTCTGGGTTGGATGTGGGGATCTCTGCTATGAATTTCTAAGGCTACCAAGGCCCCAGACAGACTTCCTCTTCCATAGATTCTACTAACCTAACAGTAGGTTAATATAGGAAAAAATTGATCCTAGAACTCATAGGGATGGTGGTCTTCAGCATACATAGGCTGGGATAATGGCTGCTGTGGTGTTTGGCTCACAAAAAACCAACCAATCAACCAACGAAAAAGTGCTGGCATTATTATCAGATGAGCTCTGTGGCTACGTGCTCAGGAAGCCCTCCTCTGACTTTAATTTGGGATCATAACCTGGCTATTGTGATCACTCCTTGGCAGGTGGACTCAGGTACAGACAACCAGGGAATTTGCCCAAACACAGATGATTCAGGCTGTCCCCCAGGCTGTGTTTTCTTCGCAATTTCATCCTGTTACTGCTTGCTAGAATCCTGGCAATGCTCTGCCCAGGCAGTGGTTTTCTGATCATACAGAAGGCTTTCAATCCTACTGCTTCAATCCACAAAATGCCAGTTCCCTCTTTAGCCCATGCATTCCCATGTTCCTCTGAAACCACTCCTATCCCAGACCACAGAACCATACTGCTCCTGGAAAGAGGCTTTCCTCCTCACTCCTCACTGATGTCAGCTTTAGATGCCTGTTCATGTCCAGGGGAGGCACCTGGTGGGGAGCCACAATATCCACTGGGGTATACCATTGGACCTCGAGACCTTCCACCAGCAGAAGTGTAGTTGGCTTTGTGCACGAGCCCAAACACACCCTGTTGGAGTGTTCTTGGGGGTCAGAGACTACTCTGGTGCTAAGAGTTAACTTGAGTCCACATCCTGACCCTTGCTCCCTGCCATCTGATTGTCCCACTTACTCTGACGGTGAGAGATGATTTGGCCCAGCTCATATTCCTCCGGCTTCTCCTGAGTAAGCAAGTGTAGCTCGAGGGCCCTGCGGATGACGACAGGAGCCCTATCGTGGCAGGTCACCTGGAGCAGCATGGGAGACAGGCCTTCAGGAAATGGGCCTTGAAGTGACTACTCAAGGACAGTGGGCAGGGGCATTCTGGAGGCACCTCCACTCTAAATACAAGGGCAACATCCATGACCCTACTACCTGAAGCTGGCCTCCTGCTCATCGGGCGGGCTCTTCCCATAGGTTACTAGCCAAATCCTTGTACATAGGACTTCCTGGACCTGCCATTGCTCTTTGTGGAGCTGCACTCCTCTCGAAGTGAAAGGACCCCACTACCTGCATACAGATGCAATCTCATCCCAAAAGTTGGGAGGAATGGGACAATAGCCTCCAAGATCCCAGGTCTGCCCGAGGATGCAGGCGGCATTGGGAATGGCCTAGGCACAAAACCGAGAGGCTTTGGTCTGGATTCCAGGGACAAAAACAGACCCAGAAACATGACCACACACAGAAGTGACGAAAGACAGTCACGAGAGCTCCTGGCCTCCAGAGGCTCAGTGCTGGCTGGGGTGTAGGAGGGCACCTCATCCGGCAAGGGTGGTCATTGGGTTACCTGGACATTTAGTGTGCTTGCTCCACATCCATATCGACTCTGCAGAGAGACCCTCTCAGCTCCTTGTTCAAGGAACATGCAGAACCTCACACTGCTGTCCTCCATAGACGTCAACATCCCATACAGGGGAACATGCAACCTGGGTCCTGTCCTGTTCTCATCTGTCACCCATACCCGCCTCTGCCCTTCTGGACTGCATGCTGCCTTCCGACACACAGATTCCCTCAGACATGGCGGTGGACAAGCTGCTGCTCTCCCTCATCTCAACTCCAGCCCTTCACACTGACCTCTCCCTTCTTGATTCCCATCTATCCTCCTGATCTTCCAGAAGCTCCAATGCAAGAGGGCATGAGTATTCCATGGTATTGGACCAGTGTCTGCTCCCCACCCAGGTGTAAGCACCAGGGGACACCCCTGCTCCCAGGCTTACCAGGACCTTCTTGGCCATCTTTGGACTTTGTGTTTCTAAGTGGACGTGAATTAAGCAGGTGTCTCCCACCTGCTTGTGGGAAAGCGGCCTGGAGGACTTGCAGGTTGATTCTGAGAACTGTGGGGGATGGAACATCAGCAAACCCAGAAACAGAAAGCCACCCAGCCTATCGGTTGGCTCTATGGGCTCCTAGCACATATGTCTAGGTGATGAGGCTTCTTATTTCCCCAGGTGGGAGTGGAATGGCAGTACAAGTACAGCTTGAATAAGGTAGGTGTTTACCTCCTTTCCCTTGACTTCGGGGCGTTTCCTCACGATGAAATATTTTATTCCCGGATTCATGGACAGATACACGAGTGAGTGGTCAGGGACCTTGATTTCTGCAGAGCGAAGTGGACAGAATTGTTAGGTGGCACTCAAGGATTATACCACAAAACACCCACACCCCCTGAGAGTCTCCGCCAGGGCGAGCCTGCACCAGAATTGAGAGCCCTCCTATCCAGCTACAGTGCCACCAAAGACTCCCTCAGTGATTCTTCCCTGGAGAAGATGATGTACAGGATTCTAAACCAAAAGAGCACCTGGCAATGGAAACAGCACCTTGGGCCCCAGAACTTCTCAGTGCAGGTTGGATCTGCCAAAGGGACACTGCTAGGCTGTGCATCAGGATTGGCAAAGGCTCCTGTGCTTAGGCCTTTCTCCCCAGGGCAGCCATGCTCACACATGGGCATTCAGGGAAGCGTTGGATGGTGGGTGAATTCATCCCCTTGCCCTGGATGAATCCATTCATGGATAAATACGCAGAGGGGAGGTGGTATCCATCAGAGGTGTGTTGGGCATGGACATGGGAGGACTTCAACAGGGTGGTGCCCTGGAGAATTCTATTGTTTTCTAGGTTCGCTCTCCTTCCCCTTGTTTCTCATCATGAGCTGTCTGCTTGGTACTTGTATTCTGGTTCTTATTCTACTTCTGGCTCTTCTTTCTGTCCTGCATCTTCTTGTAGTTCTTTCTGGGTCTTTTTCTTGTTCTTACATGATTCCTTCTTGTTCTTCTTCTTGTGTATCTCCCTTCACCCTTCCTTTTGTTTCACCTCCTGCTTTTTCTTCTTCTTCCTCCTGATCTTCATCGTGTGATCCTCTACCCACTCGGGAGTGTCTCTTTCTCCTCCTCCTCCTTCTCCTTCTTTCTCTGGCAATGGTGGGGCGTCCTCTGAAGAGTTCAAATCTATCACACTCTTCTGCCCAGATGCAGCCTCTGTTCAGTAGTCCAAGATGAAATCAGTTCTCAATCAATGGCCGGGAGTGAAACCAAGACCAAAGACAAGTGACTTCCTTTCTTTGTCATTGTCACAGTCAGGAAAGACTGGATAACAGACACCACATTCTGGGTAGGCTTCTACCTGTGGTAGTCAGCACCTCATCTGGACCAGGATTGCTAAAATAGATTCCACCTCCATAAAGCTTCCCCAATGAAAACAAGGTTTCCAAAATCTAGGAGAGGGCCAGCATCACTGCCACCCTCCTGCCATAAGGCATAGATGCCATCACACCTAGTGGGTTCCAGGCCCCCGGTAGTCCTCCCTTTTGACGTCTGTTACACACAAACCTCCCCTGGTCTGGAGCTTGCTCTCAACTGATGCTTGGGTTGAAAGTCTGTTTCTGAAATCATCTTCGTAGATCCTCAGTTTGGTAATTTCTTATTGACGTAATTTTTTACCAGGGATAAAACCAGAGGCACCTAAGCACTGAGACCATTTCCAGGCCTTTTTACTTGGGTACAGGGTCTCCCTAAGTTTCTGAGGCTGTTTGGAAATCCCCATCCTCCTGCGCTGCCTCCCAAGTCCCTGAGATTCACAGACACTGCCCCTTGCCCAGCTCCTTGCACCTCAGTCTTCCTCATGTGTGAGACAGAGCCAACCCAAATGAGGCGGTGTGTGAAAATGGGAAAACTCACTTACGTGCCCGACAGATGGTGGGTTCTATTGTGGACAGGCTGGGATGGTGGAGGCTAGGAGTGTCTGGCTCACAAAAAAGGAAAGAGCACTAGCATTGTGGACAGCTCAGCATTGTGGCCTACGTTCTTCAGAGCCCTTCTTTGTTGCTGGAAGGAATAATAACCTGGCCATTCTGATATCTTCAGTAGATGGGCACCCAGGCACAGAGGACTTGGAATTGTTCCCAAAAGAACCCAAAGAGGCTGTCCCCTGGCCTTGACTTCCTCTTCACTGAGTCCTGTTCCCAGTTGCTGCAATCCTGACATTCTTGAGTAGGCAGGACTTCTCATATCCTGGCCATGGATCAGAACCTGTGCTGCTTCCGTCCACAGCAATGCTGATCCAATCAGGACCCATGTTCTCCTCCTCTTCATTTGAAGGCATCCTTATCAGTGAGCCATAAACCAAACTGATGATGGATTGAGCCTCTCTCTGCCTTGCCCTCATTGATATTAGCTTTGCATTGCCAGACCAGGTCCAGGGGAGAACACATTTAGGAAGGTCCAGCAGCCCCCTGGGGCCTCATTGAGCCCCTCCACATTGGACACGCCCATCACTGCACTTGGTTTCCTGCACCAGGCCCACCACACTTTGGTATTTTGGGGCCAAGGTCCACTTTCTCTTGGCTGTGAGTTATCCTGAGCCCACTGTGGATCATATCTCCCCCCTGTCTGATTGTCCTACTTACTCTCATTCTCAGACATCATTCTCAGCAGCTCAAAGTTGTCCACATCCTCATGCTGCAACATATTTTGGTCCAAGGCCCTGTGGATGAGGCTTGTCACTATCTCCTGACAGGTCACCTGGATCAGGGTGGGACAAATATCATCAGAGAATGGCTTTTAGAGGAGCTACCCAGAAGACTGTGGTCAAACATTCAGGAGAAATCTCAGCTACATATACAAGGGCACAATCTTGTTATCCTGCTACCTGAGTGTGGCCTCCATATACCCCCTGGGTTCTTGCAATGTGCTACTAGAACAATCCTGGTACAAATATCTGCCTGTACCTGCCATCTCCCCTCCCCCTGGGGAGCCACATTCCACTCAGGTCAAAGGACCAAACTGCCTATGCACAGACACACTCTCATCTCACTGAGATGGCATCAATGGGCAAGGGATCTGCACACAAAGTGTGCTCTGGGATGCAGGCTGCCTTTGTGGGTGGAAGAGGCAAATGCACTGAAAATTTTGGTCCTTTATGCCACTACACAAAACAGACTCAGATACAAGAGTGTGCACTTGAGTGTTTCATGATAGCTTTGAGAGGCCCTGGCCTCTGGAAGCTCGGTGCGAGTCTGGTTGTAATGATGTACTTGACTCAGCACTGGCAGTCACTGAACATGTCTCCTCTGCAGCTGGACACCTGTAGCATTAGCGTGTCTCCTGCACATCCATAGAAATTCTGCCAAGAACCCCTTTAGCTCCCTATTCACATACATGCAAAGGCTGACATTCCAAAGCTTTGGCATGACCCCCCAGGTGATCCCGACCCCAAATTCCTACACCTAGTCATGCTAAGGAGGTTCTCTTCCCTGCCACCAGGAACACATCCCCTCCTACACATGTGACAAGTCACTGCCACCTCCTCTGCTCCAACCTCACTCATTGAGAATACCAAGTTGTAGGCACTGCAGCCTGCACCCTGGACATATCTCTGCCTTCATCTGTCCACAGCACTTCCTTCTGCACTTCTGGCCTGCAAAACCCACAGTACACAGGCCAACTCACCGCTGGAGCTGGGCATGCTGATGCTCTTCCTCCTCAAGTCAAGCCCTTAAGACGGACCTTTCTCTATTTCCCACCACAGCCCCGGGGTTGGCTGTGTCTCCTGCCTTCCACTGTGTGGACACCCAGGAGGCAGCCCTGCTGTCGGGCTTACCAGGATGCGCTTTGTCTCCCTCAGGCTCTGTCCCTCTAGGAGGACGTGAACAAAGCGGCTGTCTTCCACCTGCTCGCTGGAGTGAAGCAGAGAGGAGCTGCTACTGGTGACTTTTCTCATGCACCACTCATTGCTTTGGGTGGCCTGGGGCAATGATCCTGCAGCCACTGTAGAGCTGCTGCTCACAGCTGCTGGGATCCTGGATGCCACTGCCACAGAAGGCTCCAAGAACTGTGGGGGATGACAACATCAGCAAAACCCAGCAACTGCACCCCACCCAGCCTGGAAGTTGGCTCTGTGGGCGTTCTGCAACATCCATCCAGAACCTGAGGTTCTTGTCCCCTTGGAGGATGTGGAGTGGCACCAGGAGTAAAGACTGAAAAAGGTGGCTGTTTACCTCCTTTGGCTTGACCTTCAACGACTTGCTGGCATCTGTTTCCCGAAGAAGAAAATTATAATTCACTCCTCCATCCAGGGCATAATATACTTTCCCATCAGCAGGGATCCTCAGCTCTGGAGAGGCAGGGGCAGAGGCGTGGTAGGTGACACTCAAGGAATACACTACCCAACATCCCAAACTGAGAGCCTCTGCCAGCTCAGGTCTCACACACAGACCTGAGAGCCCCCAAATCCAGCTACTGTTCCACCAAAGACTCCCCACTGATTCCTCCCTGAGGACCCTCTATGCACAGGAGGTCCACTACAGGAACACCATTCAAGGAAATAGCCCCTCGCACCCCAGAACCTCTTAGTTCACGTTGGACCCACCAATGAGAAACAGCTAGACTTTGTATCTGGATTGGTCCCCAAAACTCATGTGTTGAAGGTTTTCTCCCCACTGCAGCAATGATCACATGGGTTTGGGGGAATCACTTGATGGTGGGTGCCTCCACCTTGCCAGTGGATTCATCCACTCATACAGGGCTACACTAATTTGAGGGGTATGGTTTGGAGGTGTGTTGAGCGTGGGTGGAGGATGTCCACAGCAGGGCTGTGCATCCAGAGCAATATATTTCTCTTGAGTTCCCCACTTCTGCATTTCCTCCTCATGAGTATAATTCTCATTCACATTTTTAATCAATTTATTGTTATACTTCTTGTTCAGCTTGTGTTTCTCCTTCTTGTTCTTGTTCTTCTTCATCTTCTTCTCATGCTTCTTCTTATAGTCATCTTGACCTTCTTATTCATTGTCTCCTCCTTCAACTTATTTTCATTTTTCTCCTCCTCCTCCTCCTCCTCCTCCTCCTCCTCCCCTCTCCCCTCTCCCCTCTTCTCTCTCTCTCTCTCTCTCTCTCTCTCTCTCTCTCTCTCTCTCTCTCTCTCTCTCTCTCTCAGAAGAGTTTACAAGCTGTGGAGGGTTCTATTCTACCACACACTTCTCTCTAGAAATGGCCTCTGGTCCTAAATGGACTCAGTTTGCAGTGAATAGAAAGATTGGAAGCCAGAAATGATTCTTCACTGAACTGCTTTTCTCATGTACTCATCTAGGTCAGGAAAGGCTGCCAAAGTAGGCACCCTGTGGTTGTCTGTCTTCTTTGACACAAGACAAAGAAGCCTCTCTTCTTGGCCCCTCGTGGATAATAGCTTTGCAATGCCTCCTCAGGCCAAGGAAAGAAAACATGATAGGCAGGTCCACAGCCCCTGGGGAACATGAAGAACCTGCAGATTTATGCCCCATCATTACACTTTGTTTTGTGCACAAGTCCCACCATACTCTTCCTGGGCATTGGGCCAACGCACACTGTGTTTTGGCTCCCAGTTATCGTGAGCCCACTGTGACTCACTGCTCCCTACCCTCTGATGGTTCCACTTACTGTGATGGTTCGAGACAATTTGCAGAAGCTCGTAGTTTTCTGGATCCTCCTGCTGGAGCAAGTGTGCATCTAAGGTCCTGCGGATGATGACTGGAGTCGTGTCCTGGCAGGTCACCTGAGCAGGGTTGGAGAAAGCTCATCAGAGAGGGAATTTGGGAGTAGCTACCCAGAGGACAGTGCTCAAGGACAATCAGAGACAAGTGAGCTCTCAACACAAGGGCACCATCTTGATACCCTGCTACCTGAGGCCTTCATGTGATCATGTGGGGTCTTCCTATGAGCCTCTAGTCCAATCTTGGTACAAAAGTTTGCTTCAACCTGCTATGCCCTACAGGGACAAGGGAATAAGGACCAAAAGGCTTTGTACAGACACACTCTAGTCCCATCAATATGGGAGGAATGGTCCAGTGGACTTCCATATCCCTGCTCTGGTCTGGGATGCAGCTGCATTTTTGTGTGGACCAGGCACAAACCCTAGGTGCTTTGGTCCTGACAGCCAGGGCACAACACACACTAGGACTCTTTAATGATAGGCATGGAAGTTGCTGGGCTCAAGAGTGTCAGTGCTTTCTGGGGTATCAGGAGGTTCGGACCCAGCAGGTGCAGTGGTTCAACATGGCTCCCCTGGAGGTGGACACCAGAGTCTCATGATGGATACTCCACACCCAGGAAAATTCTGCAGAGAGAGCCGCTGAATATCTATTCATATACATGCAAACTAGGACACTAATGGGCCCCTCCAAGGCCCCCAGTTGTCTGTGACCCACACCTACCCACCCTAATCATTCTACAATGGCTCCCTTCCCTTCAACCAGCAACATATCCCCTCTCACACACAAGAAAATGACTTCCAACTCCTCTGCTTCAACCTCCATGGTTCAATATACTCCTCCTCAATACCAAGGTCAGTAGAGGATGGCCTGCACCCTCGATATTTCTCTGACCTCCTCTGAACCCAGCACTCACTCCTGCACTTCTGACCTGCACACCCCAAAACACGCAGGCCCACTCGCACCCAGACCTGGCATGCTGCTGCTCTCCCGCCTCTCTCTTCCTCACTTTCTGCTCTCCTTCCTGACCTTCCAGAAGCTCCAGCTCAAGAAGACAGGCCTAGTCCAAGGTGTTTGCTGTGGACTCGGTCTTCCCCAGTATGGGCTCCCAGGAGACTCCCCTGCTCGAAGACTCACCAGGATGCTCTGATACTGTGTTGTCCTTTCGTTTTCCAGGTAGACGTGAATGAGGCACCTGCCTCTCACCCGCCTGTTGTACTGGGGCCGTGGGGAGTACTGAGTGGAGACCCCTGATGTCCTGGACTCCAGCTCTGCCCCTTCCCAGGGAGAAGGCTCTGGCTCTGGGGTTGGCTTAGGAGCCGTGACAGGAACTGAGCTTGTAGCTAGAGGAGAAAAGATGCCAACATGACTGCCTTGCCCTGACCTTCGCACAGACAGACAATACCCCTGCTCCCAGGAAGAACTCAGGCCCTTAGCCCACACAGGACCTCTTTGAAGACTGGGGTCACTTCCTGAGTGGACAAAGGCTTATCCTAATTTCCAGCACAACACCAGGCATACAGACTCCATGCAGTGGGACAGCAGTCGGACCTTTCCTCATATACCCTTAGGTACTCACCATAGTCCGCCTGGCTCTCAGGCTCTGCCTGGCTTGATATGCCATCTTCAGTTGGGGCCAGGAGGTGGTGTGCTTGGTGCTCCAGGAAGAGATACATATACGGAAGCAGCAGCTGCAGACTCAGAGAGCCTGGAGGCTGATGGGAAGCCTCGATGAAGAAGTTCACCCAGGTCCCCAGGAAGGAAGGTGAGGCACTGTGGGGAGGCAGGTGTGGAGTCAGCAAAACCCTGGCCTTGCCTTCGCCACGGCCTCCAGAGCAAACCTCTGACCCTACACTCCTGAACCTTCCCTGGCTCTGAAGACACCAGTCCACCCCAGACAAGTCACAGTGGCTGTACAGGCAGGGACAGGACAGGTCGCCACAGGCAAAGAACCTTCAATGAAGGAGCGCTAGATCCATGGTTTGACCAGCTCTCCCCTCCTCTTGGCAGGCCTGACACTCTTCTTCCTCTTGGCTACCTGCTCTCCAACCTGTAATGCACCTTCCAGGAGTGTCTGTCCTCCTGCCCACTCTTCTCAGGGCTCAAGAGACAACTCCTCCCCTGGCGTGGGCTGCAGTGCTACCTCATTCTCTGTGAGCTCTCACTGAGTCCCCCTGAGTAGCAGTGGACCTCTCTTTTCCCATGAGTGCAGACCACATCTCTGTGGCCCTGGGGGAGGACAGGGAGGTGTGGTGTGGGGGGATCCATTGTCCCAGGGGCTCTCCCAGAGGACCATGACTACCTACAACTCCCCGCCTTACCCCTCCTACTGTTGAAGCCCCACACCTTACACTGCAGGCAGAAAACAGAATTGGGGAGAGCAGTCTTTCCTCAGCCTTCCCAAGTCAAATCACCTTGCAGGTCCCTATTGTGGAAACAGGAGCCCACCCTCTTGACCCCAAGCCCATTCCATGTTGAAGTTGGTCCAGGGGTCCACCACAGTCACTGAAGAGGACAACGTGCAGTTATGCCTCATGGAGTCAGGAATGCATTCACATGTAGGATATGTACTCATGGCACCTGCGGTTTTAGCCTGACCCCCATGAAAAGGGACACAATGGCAGTCATTTGCACCTCATTTTTCACTGGATTATGAAACATGACTGGAAACGTGTCTTCACACAGTGGGTGCTTTCTCTGTGTTCATCAGTGAATGAGCCCAAACTGCTGATTCCCACATATCTCTGGGTGTGGGAGCTGCCATGTCCAAAGCCCCTGTCCAGCTATGTCCCAGCTAGGATGCTCTGTCCCACTATGGAAACTAACGTCTTTATTAATCCAAAAGTGCTTTTCCCAAGGCCCGAGTTTTGAGACGCCTCTGGCACAGATTTACGTTCTTCACGAAGCCAACATCACACCAGAAAGACCACATGGCCTCGCTGAGTCCACCTGGGAATGAGCTCAGTGCACACCATTGAGCTGTGGTGCCCGGTGTGGGGACTGCTCCACGGACCTCTGTGGATCAGCTGGAGTCAGGATGGTTTCTCTCCCTCAGAGGGGAGTTCACTGCCCTTGCAAGGCTGTGGCAGGCACCTCCAGGACTCGTCCCATTCGGGGCTGACTTTCCACTATGAGTGTGGTCCTCTATCTCATTAGGTATTACAAACCTTTGGGTCCCTGAGAGGTACATGGCAGCCCCAAGACCCAGGCATGAGGGGGCTACACACTTGGGCTTGGTGGTCTGGTGCTTACCTTGGGAACAAGAGATCCAGCACGTGCTGGGTGGGGATGAAATCCCAGGAGATTAACCCCATGTTGCTGCTGAAATGTAGGTTCCTCCCACCAATGTCAGGCAGGAGCTCATTCCTAAGCTGGTCCTGCCTGTAAGGTTCAAGGCTTTGTATGCTGAAGGGCTCCTCCGTGTTTTGATCATTTTCACCCTGGGTTGGGACCAAGAATGGTGGGTTCAAAATGGAAATGGTGACAAACAGAAAAATGACTTGTGCCAATACACTAGAGTCAAAGCACAATGGGACAGTTCCCATCAGTACACACACACACACACACACACACACACACACACACACACACAGTCAGAATAGGAGTCCTGGGCCACTCATCAGGGATCAGACTAGAGGGCCTGCTGGGCTCACCTGCCCTGTCCTACTCACTGTTACTCTTGAGCTCCTCTGCAACAATCGCCAGAGGATCTGGCGTCTAAGATGAAGCCTCACCCAGTGTATCCACAAAAGGGCTAGTTGGCCCCCCTGAGATTCCTGGGAGCCTGAGGCTCGGCATTGTTTACAAGGACAGGGGAACATCCTTCTCACTCCAGTTTCTCCAACCAAATGAGCTCGGATGGCTTGGTCAGTGAAGTGGGTGCCTGGATACCAGGGTTCCATGTTCTGTTTGATCCATTGTCAAGGCAATGATGTCATTTCCTGTGCCCATACCTGAGCCTCTTTTCACATAAGACCACTTTCAAAAGCCCTATGGGCTGCTGATTTCTCCTCCATGCCTACCCATCTCAGGTGCGCATGTGTTCACCAACAACTACCCAAACATCCCCACCAGCATCTGCCCTGCTTGGTACCACTAGAGTTCCAGCTTGGAGCCTTCAAAAATGCATTCACAACCAGTCCTTCCCTCTCAGCAGCTTTTGGACCCTGGTCCCATCATTGTGCAACTCATGGTGTGCCCAATCTTTTCTGGAAAGTAAGGTAGCATCTAATCTCTAGGGTTTATTGTGTCTATTGGCCCATAACACCCTCTATTCTCTCTGAAACCAGAGATGGGACTCACAGGTGGCTAAAGCACAAATGTAGAGATGGGGCAATCAGAAGAAGGAGAGAGAAAAATAATGCACTCTAACTCAATCACGCCTGTGTCCCACACAGGGACGTGGCCAATGTCTGTCCTATCCTGGCTGCAGTTCCCTCTCTACACCATGGCAAGTTGGAGGGCACTGAGATGCAGAGGCTGCTCCCCTCTGCCTTACAACTTCCCAAAGCTTCTCCTAAGATTTCAAAAGGGCCAAGTGTGTCTAGTGTTGGGGTCTCACAGAGACTCCGAGGTACCACAGCATCCTGCTGCCCAGAACCGGTTCACCCCTCACCTCAAGGGGGCTCAGCCTCCTGATTCATGGGAATTGAAGTGGGTACAGGTGATGGGATATCATCTCCAAGACCGAGTTATGCCAAGTCCATGACCCTTGTCTGCATCCCTGTCTCCAGCACCACTCCCCCCTCTCTTTCCTCCTCAGAGCAAACAAATCCATTTAGCAAGTATGTCCTGTGATAAAGACATGACAGTCACCCATCCTCTCATTACAAAAACACTGAGGCTCAGCCAACATGGATCCTACTAGGAACACAGGCATAAACTCAGATTCTGATCCTCCCAGCTGAGACTCAGTGGAGCCTGGACTCCCAGCCTCCTGAGTCAAGGAAACAGAGGTACCTAGCCAAGCCACCTTGGATGCAGCTGCACACAAACTGAACTCATCAATGCCTCTTGCTCTCAGTTGTGAGTAAGAGGGGAGGCAGTGTTTCACAACCCTGGACATCAAGTGCAGTCCCCAGGCTTTGGGGTGTGCCCTGGCCTCTCTCTATCTGCCCAGGCCCTCCAACCCACACTGGCCTTTTACCCAACCTCCTCCTAGGTCCAAACTCAATCCTGCCTCTCAATTTCTGCTGCCTTCCCCAACACACTGCTCCCCAAATTGAGCAGGGCTGGCTCTCTGTTATCATGCTGGTGCCAGCAGCAATGCCACCCCACTGACATAATTCTGAGTCCCAATCTAGGCACTCCAGCTGTCTTTGCCACACCTGGCCTGTTTGGGCTCTGGCTCTTGCTCTTTTCTTTCATGTGCATGTGTTTCGAGGTTTTGAGTTTCTCCCACTGCAGAACTGCAGCTGTAGCAGGGTAGAGCTCATGAGGGTGACATTCTGAGCCACGTCCAATCCCATCAAGACTGTTAACTGGGGTGATGCCGGAACACAGTGCTGAGTGAACACATGGGAGGTGGTTGGACCCACCTTGCCTCTGAGTGGCTTCCTTTCAGGACAGGAATGTAGGGATGGGAGCCCCTGGCGTGGGATGCTTTGCACAAGGCGTGACCATGGGCTCCCTTTCCTGGCAAAAATGGCTCCACTCAGCATGGAGAGCACTGTCTTTCCTGGTGGCTAACAACAGCCCTGGACCCCAGAAAGGAACCCACACTCAAGATTTACGTCTGAGTGTGCATGTCCTCGAGGAAATGAGGTCTCCTGATCCCAGGTGCAAAGAGGTAAGTCCTCTAACTCCAGGGGCCATGAAGGGACATTTGAGTTTCCCTTGTCCTTCTTTCCCTCTTCTGAACCCATGGTGTCCTCACACTAACCACAGTTAGGACCCTGGCCTCATTCCCCAATGAGGATCATTAGGCTCCATAAAGAACAGTCTCTAAGATGCTCAGTGGACCAACAACCTCTGCACAATGTATAACCCTATTCATCCAAGATGCAAGAGGATTTCTATTCAGGAAAACCAGGAAAGGGAGAGCCTTTGTCAAGGACACAAGGACATTAGTGAGTGACTAGTGATTAATGGATGGAGAACTATTTCCACCACCAACTTCCAGGAGCATATATGGCCCTTTGGAGAATTCTGCAGTGTGTTGGTGATTAAGGAGAACGTGTGAATCCAGGTGTCACTAGGTCCTCTCAGCCATAAGGAGGGAAACTGCCATAAAAGAACTAGGACAAGGGTGTGAGGAATGCTCACTGGGGAGAGATCGGAAGGAAGGAAAGTGTACTCATTACAAAAGTGTCGCCTGAAAATTCTTAGCCAGCCAAAAGTCGTGCGAACTTGTGTGGAAAAAGAGTCTTTGCACAGTGATGAAGCTAAGAGCTCACATGATGGAACACAGCCTCAACTGGGACCAAATACAATATCTGATATTCTTGTAGGAAGAGAAGAGTCTGGACCCAGATACCAGGAAGACTGGGGAATACCAGCTATGTGAGGTTGGAGCCAGGACGGGATGCCCATATGGGAACCACAGATCGTGGGCAGCAATAGGAGAGTGGGCAAGGGCTGGGAGAGTTGGGGAGACAGTCCCCTAGGAACCTGTGAGGTGTTTTGGCAGTGGGACCGCCCAACACCTAGTGTGTTGAGCCCCTGGAGCTTGAGGGAAGGCCCTTCCTCTGTGGTTGGCCACCCAGTTGACAGAGTTTGGTTGTAGCAGGCCTAGGACCCAGCTGAAGGTCTGAGCATGTTGGCCATGCAGGATGGATCTGGACCACAGACACATTCTGATGACTGTAGAGTCTCAGCCCTGCATCAACACAAGCACCAAGTCAGGCCAGGTGGGGAAAGGGCTAGGAACACACTCTGGGGGCTGGTGCCTATATTACTGGGAGCACTTCTGACCCCAATTCCCTGATCTGCTGCCAACACAGGCTACAGAGGAGTGTAGAGGGACACAGAGCATGGATCTGCCCCACTCAATGGGCCCAGGCATGTATCATGGCCAGTAGCCTCGTGCCATGCCCAGTGAGTCCTGAAGCGGCCCCCTCTTCCCATCCTGAGAGCTCTTCCCTTCCTCATGTGCCACTACCTTCCCACTGTCTCTGGAAATATCTACTTGGTGTGGTCCTCTGGCAGTTTATTATTTAAGTTAAAAAAAAACAGGTCTTGGTGCTCAAAAATATTTGATTTGCCCATCCTCATCCCCCAACCCCAATATTTTCAATATTTCCTCAACATATGAAATTTTACTAGCAAAAAGTTAATTTTGAATTATACAAAGTTGATTCAAATAACATTGGTATAAATAATCAATCACCGTACTTTCAATGTTTGTTCTCCTTTCCTGTTAGAAACTGCTGGGAAAAAAGAGAACAGAGGGGGCTGGGGATGTGGCTCAAGTGGTAACGTGTTCGACTGGCATGCGCGAGTCAGTGGGTTCGATCCTCAGCACCACATATAATAAAATAAAGATGTGTCCACTGAAAACTGAAAAAATAAAACAAACAAACAAACAAAGAGAACAGAGGACAGACTCATGGAAATGCTTGAACTGACAAGAAGCTTCCACTCAAGCTCAGCATTCAGTCCTGGACAGGGTACGACCAGGCCACTTTGACATCTACTCTAAAGAGTCTACCAGACAGAATCCTCTGACTGATCCCTGAGTGAGCCATAGGAACTGGCTAGAAAAGCCTTCACATCCTCAATACATTCTTCACTTCAGAATACTGGACAAGCATTGATATCCATCTCTCGTTTCTTTGCTCCCCCACCAACCATTCTTCAACAAATTCAAAGGAGCAACTCATGCAAGCACACAGAAAGGGGTGTTCACTACACATATCCATGTGCGAAAAAGACAACTGGTATTTCTTGTTTGGGCTATTTCAAATAAAATCACTTCTGCATGACCTCCACAAACCAAAGGAAAATATTTGTGAAATTCCCATGTAGAAGACAAGATACACTTTCCAAGGAGGCAGTGCCAAGAATTTTGACACTCCAAATGTAGAGTGTGTGTTTAGGAGGCAGTCACAGTTTCCATGAGAGAGTCCCATGAAATCAATTAGAAAGATCCATGCTCTAGCCCTACCATACAAGTGATGTAACCTTGAAAGAGTCATTTAGTCTTAGCAACCATCACCACTAACCACTAAGTTAATGAATAAAGGTCCTCAGGTGTCAAGCTACAAAATGTGTGATGAGCATGAATGAGGATGGGTGGGAAAAGTCTCCCCCTCTAACACAATTAGGGAAGGATGTGCCTGCCCTCAAGAGGCTGGGGGGCCTTGGGATCCTGCCACAGAGGGGGATTCCAAACCTCACATCCCCTGACCCAGGCCAGAAGACCAGGTACAGTCCAAGTACCCTGGGGTGGCCCAATGGTAATAAAGGTTAAAAGGAACTAGGGATCTGCCTGGATCCTCAATCCCCTACTCTGAGCAGGGCTGCATGATGAGGCCAGAGGCCATCCACAGCAATCTGCCTTTACAGGAAAACAGGTACTGCAGATTGCCTCTGGCTCACTGAATCAGGGTGGTCTTTTCATAAAGCAAGACCACTTCCTCACATTTGACCAGCAGCTCATGTGCTGACAGCACAAAGGCTGGCTTGACTCAGGCCCTGAGAAACGAAATAGAAAATTCATAGCAAATCCATCTTTAGCTCATCCACATCATCAGGGGCTCTGATTCATTTCCGTCAACAAAGGGGTCTGAAATGGTGTCTAAATATGCTGGGGACTCACCTCTGTGTGGAACTCTTCAGGAAAAAGGGGATCAAATCTCATGAAGCAACTCTTCTCTCCTCTAGCCCATGGGCAATGCAAGGAACCTGCATGATATCAGAGGCTCACTCTCTCTTCTCATGTCTTCTGGAAAGGAATCATTAATGCTTACTTAAAGGTGAAGCAGAAGCCTGAATTCCCAGCTGCACAGAAGTGTTTGAGTGCAGTGTCTCCCTTAAAACCCAAAAATAAAAAAAGCAGGTCATTAAACAGGCACATGGGTTAGAGTACATGATCAATGATCCCTCCTCCCTGGAGCCTTCCACATGCCCATCTTCCACATTCACAGTGCAATGCTTGGCCATTCTCAAGACCAGAAGACCATGATGCTCACCAGGAAGTCAATAAGGAACATGAACAAAGCAGCATGGATTGCAGAATGTGGCACACCAAGGATCTTCAGCTCTGCTGCTAGAACACAAGAACTTAACTTCAGTATTGACTTTCTGCCAACTACCAAGTACGATAGCAGTGTCAAGCCCAACATGCAGATATGCAAGTAGTAGGTGACACCCCGCATCCATTAACAGAAGTGGGCAACATCTGCAAGGGAACAAGGAAGTATCTTATCCTTTCACATAAAAATCATCAGAAACAAAATTAAATGGATGCAAGACTTCTCATTTCACTATTACGTAGCTGTTGGAATTCCCTATTAAATAATACCTTCTCCAAAATAAAAAGTATCTCAGACATGTGTCAACTATTCAATGGATGACAATTTAAAAACTATGGCCTTTACTTAATATTTATGTATGCTATATCCCTGCCTAAGGCTCTTTGGGAAAGGAGCACATAGAATTGGATCTTTGAAAATCTCACATTTGCTGATAAATATTTCTGCTGATCTCAGGCATGGCAAAGTGAAAAGTGGGACTCTGGATATTCAAAGAACGCAATGTTGTGGGATTTGTGTCCCTGATCGATACATAGCAATGGTTTCTATGAAATCCAGTGAGGGAGCAGGAGTAACAAAGCTGATTGCACAGATGACCTCAGGGAATACTGACAGGTAGGCCAAATGAAAAATATGTTCCAGCTGACCATTGGTATTTGGGCTTCTGATCCCAGTCCTGTTTTTAAAAAAGGTGCAGACAGGCAGCGTTCATTAAAAAATGTCTACCATGTAAAAGTGGGTAATTTAAATGACATCTAGTTACACATCTGATAGAATGGTCTGGCAACATATGAATTTCATTCTAACAACAACAACAACAACAACAAAACATAGAAAATGAGACATAAAGATAAAACCTTGTCTTCACCAGGATGCCTAAAAATAGGTTTTATTTGGCTCATGCAAATATCTTTCAATAGAATTTCTGATTTCTGAATTAACCCATTCAATTTTATACTGCACAGATCCCAAGGTTTCTTTACACAATATTCTCTTCTTTTTAAAGCCTCACATAGAAAATGTCTCACAGGACATAGAAGGGGAATGACCCAAAGGATGACAGAATGGCTGGAACCATTCTCAAATGTGCACATACAGTCAAAAGTTTGAAGGCACCTAATTATACTCTAAAACAATTATGAACCTATTTGATCCATTAATTAATAAATATCACCACTTTACCACTTGAACCAAATCACAGAAAATTGGAAACAGATGATCATTGGCTTTGATACCTTTACTTCCATTTCATTACCCAGAGATGATCAGAATGCCTAAGATCCTGGGGATATATTTTAGCTCAGCCCATGGTATTGCTTCATTGTTTTATTATTTTGTAAATAATAAAATATAACTTCATGTTGGATGATATATTCAAGCCATGAATATATCATCCAACATTGTTCTTCCCAAAACATTAGCCCAATTTCTGTGCATGCTCACTTACTATTTAGGAATTTTACTAATTGTTTGAACGTTCTAGAGGACCTGTTAGACTCGTAATGGACAAATAATCCAACATACTCTTGAGAACGTATGAGTGCCATAAGAAGAAAATAAAGTCAGCCTACAGCAATGGGCAGCTGCCTGCCCTCGGCTGGGAGGAGCACTGGAGAGGACACCAGGGCTGCTGGGCAGCAGAGGCCTCCACAGCCCTGCAGGGAGCCTGGAGCACAGCTCTGCAGAACCATGCTCAGCCCTGGACAGAGGCACATGAGTTCCCATTACAGGCTAGAGTGTGACAGTCCCAGGTGCACGCCTGTCATGCCAGCCACCAGGGAGGCAAGAGGAACGTTTGATGTCAGCCTTGGCAATTTAGACCCTGTGGCAAAGGGGAAAGACATTTATAGGGGTCTCTGAATGTGTAGCTCAGGTACATCACTTGTCTAACAGGCTTAGGGTCCTGGATTCAATCCCCAGAACCACACATATACCAAAAAGTGAACTTGGAACATCATTTAAAATGATGGGTCAGGTACACAGAAGGATTTCAATATCACCTCTCAGAGGAGCTCAACTTGAGATTAGAAGGCAACAAATGACCACCCGGACCATTGACTCAGTGTCTGAAACCCTCTTTGAGCGTGGGAAGAACTGCTGGCAAGATACCAGAGGACCAGAGTACTGTGGCCCCTGTAGGGGTGTCTCTTGGCTACTGACAAAGTTTGTTCCCCTCCTGGGGCAGCTGAGAGCAAGCTGGGCCTTGATGCAAGGACTAGTGCTTTAGATATAGACTATGCAAACAAGGGACAATGTCTTTAATAAAACTGGAATTAAGAAGTCACTTTGATAAAAATAAAAAAAAAAAGAAGAAAATAAGGTCAAGTAGAGGAACGGGCAGAGGCATCCAGAGGAAGCCCATTTTCACAGGAGAAAATACCCCAAAGAAAAGCATCAGAATAGATATCAAGAAAAATACTGGGCTGGGGATGTGGTTCAAGCTGTAGCATGCTCACCTGCCATGCATGCGGCCCGGATTAGATCCTCAGCACCACATACAAAGAAAGATGTTGTGTGTGCCGAAAACTAAAATATAAACATTAAAATTTTCTCTCTCTCTCTCTCAAAAGAAAAAAAAGAAAGAAAAGAAAAATACCAACAAAAACAGTGTCCTCTCACTTTGTATCTACTCAACATGCAAAAGTTAGAAAGTTAGATAATACAATCCTGGCCACATACAGAGCTATTCAGAAGAGCCACTTGGCAGTGCTTAGTCAAAGAAGTAAACATACATACTTTGACCTAGAAATTCCACCTGTCTATAGATTACCCACATAGTGCTTAAGCAGTTTCAAAAGGGGACATGCACAGGGAAATTTATCCTCATGTTCCTTACAGAGTTGTCTGTGCTTACAGGGAGTTGAGGGCTGTCAGGGTGCCCATAGGTGGGAAAGTCAAAAGCTAAAAATGTAATGGATGCCAACCTGGATATATTAATAGAAATAAATGAAAAACAATAGATTGATACATGACAATAAAATCCCTGAGTTCAAGTTCTTGCTATCCTACCTACCAACAATCATGCTTGGTCAAGATACTGACGTACTTCAAGGCAAAAATGAAAGAAAGTATTATGCCATCATTAGTTTTCTTAAATGCAAAAAAGGAAATGGTAATATTTACTGAGCCATGACCTGTCATACATAATATGTGAGATTATTGTGGACATGTTGGTAAATGATTATCTACTCAGATATGTTCCGTGACTCACCAAATGCAAAGGCCCATGAAGAATTAGTCTCCACACATGAATTCTTCCTCAAAAGCCTTGAGTCAACAGGGGCTTCACAAAATGGCTTCTTGGCCAACTTGATGACCTCCTCCTCAGGCAATGCTTCCACCTGAAAGATGTCTCCAACTTGTTCTCGCTCACATTTCCGCAGTGCCGTCAAAAGAAACAACATCCGATACTCTATTGAATAAATCCTGAAACGGACCAAACACCGTACTTCCTTAAATATTTTAAAATTATCAAATGCAACTTCAACTCAATAACTTGTATTAGGCAAAATGCAACCTTAACCTCTTACACTGTGCTCTTTTACAGACTCACGTGTCCTAGGTTCTGACTTAACTGGACACTGAGCAGTCAGAACACGTGCTACTTCACATTCCTTACAGGTGTTCAATTCATCTCTGCCAGGCTGAATACAAATCCCTGGTCACTTGAGAATGGAAGCATATCTCCCACAACAGCATGCATCAGGAAACACTGAGGTTTTCATTAAAATACCCTTTTGAAAATCACCTAAACCCTGCCAGCTCACTTTTCTCATCTCTAAAACGAAAGGTCCAAGAGGACTGTCCACCTCGTGATTTCCCTGGAGTTTCCTAGAGGAATCAGGCTTAGGCTGGTGTCTGAAGCCAAGCATGCAAACAACCCATTTTAGCAATCAACCGCCGTCACTGGGAATCATCCCAGGGCACATTCTGCAAAAGCTGTCCCCAGGCGACTCTCTCACACACAGTGGAGAACCTGGGGCCCCAGGACTCCCTCCCCTGATGCCCACCCTATCGCTGCTCTCTCCATGGCACTTCCAGGAACTGCACTGCTTTGCTGAATCCTTAAAACCCGCAGGGTCTCTTCCCATGTCCACCAGGAGCAGGAAGGAAACAGGACTTAAACCCCTGAATCCACAGGTGCCACAGGAAAACAAAAGGACACAGAGTCAGTGACACCTGAAACCTGGGCGGGTCTCCCTTCTAAACGCCTCCTGCCCCCAGGTCACCTGGGCTCCCCTCCCCTCTCCAGGGGCCTGCGGGTCAGGCCCCCTCTTCTCCTCTGAGGTCCGCGGCGCAGGCCACCCGGCTGAGGCCACCGCGTCCTGAACAGGACCCTGTAGGTCAAACTCCACCCGCTGTGAACAGCAGGAGGAGGGCCCTCAGGTGAGAACCGGGACCGCGGGGTCCGCGGTGGGCGCTGAGGGGACCGCCCCGGCGGCTCCAGGGGACAGGCAGCCGGTACCGAGGCTCCAGGGCGCGGCAGAGTCCTCCGGGTCCCCCCTCGCGTGGGCACCTAGACCGGGGCCGCTCCCGGCCACTCACCTTCTCCTGTCACGGATCCCGGGAGCTGCACCCTCCATCCGGGACCCGCAGCCCCGCCTCCAGGGCGCTACTTCCGGGCTCCTCCCTCTCAGAGCTCCCTGCGACCGCGGCTCAAAGTTCCCGCCCTGCACAGGCCCCGCCCCCGTCTCCCGGGGACGCCTCTGAGGCGCTTCCCCTTTGGTCTGCGTGCTGGGGGCGGGGCCCTGCGCCCTTGCCGCCTGCCCTGCTGTCACCCCAGCTGGGGACCTAGGGTGCCGCAGGGTCCTCACCTGGATACAGACCCCCTCGTGTGAGGCCTGCGGCTGCCCCTCGTGGCCGTGGGACCCTGTGGACTCTGCCCCGATGCTCGGGTTTCCTCAGCCAGGGGGAGGGGACTGCTGCCCAGGAGGACAGGGCCCTGGGGAGGCGCCCGCCACTCCCCTGGCTTTAGGGACCGCCTCCGAGGGCCTCCTGGACAGCCAGCTGCGGGCGAGGGCTTTCCTGGGCAATGTGGTGAGCTCACCCCCAGCCTCAGGTCGGGAAGTGGGACCTTCCTTCAAGCAGGCACGACACTCAGGGTAGCACTGCCCTCTGGTGGCCCTGTGCAGTCAGCGATGTGGTAGACTCTCCCAGGGTACTGGGACTAAGCACCTAAGAAAAACTAAACCGAAAGAAAGCCCAGGACCCTGCTTCCCAGGCTCCCCATGAGATGGGCCTTGGAGTCCCCAGAGCTGCTTCTGTGCCCTGATGGGCCCTCCAGTTCCCCAAGCAGCCTTCCTGCTGAAGTCCCGAAGAGTTTGCTGTCACCCTGACCTTCCACCAGTGTTCCCCATACAATCCCATAACTAAGGTCACCTGGAAAGATGACTCAGTTCCCTGTATTTTCAAATGGCCAAAAGGATGCGAAGAGGCAGCATACGGTATGGATCAGATAGATGGTAGTTGATTGTATTAGGTAAAGGAAGTGTCAACTAAAAGAGAATGACTACTAGAGACATTAGGGTGCCCTCTCTATCCTCTACTCTTCCCCTTCTATAGTGTGTAGCATTCTGGTGCTTGGCTGTGGTTGGTCCAAGGATAACAGATGTGGTAAGATGTACAGTTACTGAGGTTGGGCACTTCTGCTTAATATTTTGGTTTAATCGTAATTTTTTTTAAACCTTTGATTGCTGCCTTCAGAATTTGCCACTACAGAAGAAGGCAGCCTGAAGACAAAATTGCTAAGAGGAAAAAGGCAGGCCCAAGATAAACAGTGACACTATTATCTGTATTCTTTCCTCTTCAAAATGTTTTTTGGAAAATTATAGCATTGACTCTGATCATTTGAAGAAGATAGTTGTAAACTATTATCCTTGTATGAATGGGGAATTATATCTTATAAATGACACTGCATTATACTATATGATTTTCAAAAGGACTTAAATATTACGAAAATATATATTATAAAAGATTTGGCTTTTTCTCTTAGATTTCTGTGTGCTTATGATAATCTTGTGTAAATGTAATTTGGATAAAGAATGTAAATATGCTTGCAAATAATTTTCAAAATAATGCTGATCTAATAGAGTCGTGGAACATGTCTACCCATGGAATCAAGACATGGACATCTGGCCTTTGTTCTACAAAAGAATATAAATGTAATAATGTGTTTAATTTAAGCTTTACAGTGCTGGAGTAAACTCTGGGATCTTAAAATATTTTCTTGATGGTATATGCCAATCTGGAGTTCCAGGTACAAATTGTCTTTCCTGATCTATTTTGTTCCTCTACCCCTCTTTTTCTCTCAAACACACACACACACACACACACACACACACACACTTGCACACAATAGCTTTCTACATAAAATGTTTTCTGGAACATATGGGAGTTGGTGGAGGTGCAGAGGAAGATGAAAGGATTTGCCTAAGCTAACTTCAGACTTAAAGTTGGTAATTATACACACCATAAGGGAATTTCATTAACATATTAATTTCAGGAGGTAACATGTATCTAAGAGAAACACATTAGAAGTCACAAGACCCAGATTCTATTTCCAGCATTGCCATTGACCTTCTTGGTGACCTTGCATAAGTCACTCAACACTCAAGAGACTTAGTCTTCTTATTTTTTTAAAAAAAAAAAAGAAGAAGAAAAAAAGCTAGAACCTACAGTCATCTCAGAAAAATACTATGGAGTAAAAATTCATTCAGAGTGTTTTCTTTGGGGATATAATGAAACCTACTTCACTAAAACTCTGATTCACTAGAATCCAACAAATCAGATCCTAACAGAATTGGATGAAGTAAAAAATCATTCCCAATTTACTTAACAGAGTCTTCCAAAATACTATATTCCTTAAAGATCAAACTTGCTCTGCCACAAAGAAGAATCATACCATGTTAAGTACCATGTTTAAAATTCACCTTCCCCACTACTCCCAAGAGAATCTTATGGGCATTTTAATCAGACACAAGGGCTGATAAGAAAATTGCTTCTGACCACTTTTGAGCACTTTCAAAAATATTTTAGGCCTTTCATATAATTAGGATTGTGATTGGCAAAATACCTTGCAAGAGCCATTCATTCAGGATGAGCGATCTTTTTGCCAAATCTGTGAGAAAAGCACAGAAGACAATACATAGCCACTCAAATACTCTGAGGAATGCTTGCATTTAATTGTGAGCTCATTTTAAATCATACATACAGAAAATGGCAAGTTAATTATAATTGTGAAATAATTTCCTATCATGAAAGAAACAATAATTGTAGTCATTCTGGACCAGCATTTTAGTCAGAAAAATATACAATTCCTAAAATAAAAGATATAAAGATATTCAGGGAAAAAAAGAATAGTCAGATGGATCATTTGAGGGTTAAAATGACAAGAGAAAGAAGCAGCCTAAGCACTTTAAGCAAATAAAGATGCATTAAATTATATAAATATTTCATGGTATACTCACCAAAGAGAAACAAATTGGAGTTGGGCTTAGGGAATTTTGACTTATGTAATTATTCTAATGGAAACCTGACAAGAAATTTATTATTAAGAAAACAAAGAGAAATCATAATGATGTGTCCATTGACAGCTCAGATCTAACATCAATGATAATCACAACTTTCCAAAGTAATCTCATTTTTCTCTTTACAAAAGACCAGAAGCTTTTTTTCAACCAATGTTTATTCATAACAATTTCTCCTAGACTAATTGTTAAAAGTCCCCCCAAATGATGGCATTTTAAAAAAACAAACCCACACAAGAAATTATTTAAATATTTACTATGACCATGAAAATACAAAATGTATTATTAGCCAATTCACAGAATTATAGACACAAATATCACTAAAAAAGGTCATTTACTAAAACTCCTCCCTGATTTTCGCACAAGTAAGAATGTGAAGACTCCGAGAGTTTAAGTGATTTGCCCAAGGTCACACAGCTAGTAAATGGCGAGTTCACAGGGTATGCTTTCCCTCATAACAATATATCATCAAAAACAAGCCACATGATAGCACTTTCTTGTTCAATCTAAGTTTCAAAACTAGCTGGATAAAAAAACTCAAACATACAAACACACATCTGATATATGCTAACATAACTTTTTACATTCCTATACAGATATTCAATGCCATCTTTGTTGTATAGGCAGTTATGTTTTCACTAAAGCATTTCAACATATGGCAGATAAGAAATTGTTTACATTTGTCTCTTGCAAGTGTATAAATATGTAAATGAGATAAATTTAGTTATGCTATTCACAAAATAATTTTGTGAATAGCATAACTAAATTTATCTCAACTGGAACATATTACATGAGGCACAATAAATAATCCTGAAGTTAGAACTGGTACAAAGTTTTAATTTAGATTTTATAATAGAAAAATTGTAATATATATTGATATATGTTGTTAGAGTCTGTAAACAAGTCTGGATGGTGCCTGGCATTTTGCCAGAGAGAGTGGTTTGTGAGGTAACGCCAGCAACCCTGAGTGTGGAGATTCCTTATTGGTTGACTGCTGTATCTAGTTTATGTTAATTAAGATGAGCTGTGTGGAATGTATAAATACTCCTTCTGTCCTACAATAAAGGGCTCTCACTCCTGCTGTATCAATGTACACAAGTTGTTCATCACCCCCCGGGATTATTTTGCTGCAGCTGGACTGCGGCAATATGTCATGTCTTAGGTAGCTAAAACTTTTATATTATGGACATTTCAGCATCCCAGAGGTCACACCTATTAAATATTACCTATTCAATATTATCTTAACAAACTAAATAATAAAGTTATTAATTTGATAATTTTATTTAAATTTATCATTAAAGTACAATAAATCTTTAGCATATATTTTTAAAAAGCACATATCTGTGTAATTTAACATGTTTCATTCAATTAAAAGCACTTAAAAATAGCCAGTGTTCAAAAAAATTAAAAAGCCACTGTTCAATGGTATCTTAAACCTTTAGTAACCATTTTTTCCTTACACTAAAATTTTTATTCTAGTATGGGGGTTAAAGGAATTTTACAATTAAAATATTGACCAATACAAGAAAATTTTCAGTAAAGTCTAAATAAAACATTGACATGTTAAAATTAAGCTGTGCTTTTACTATTGTAACATCCCTTCTGCACAGACACCTTGACAAGCTTTACTGAACCTACTCAGTGTTTCACAAGCCTGACCCCATGAAGGGCCCCAGGCATTCTCTGCAAGTTCTAGAGAATAGCATGATTGTTGTAGTAACAAGGGAAAAAGGAAGATTCTGGGCAACTCAGACACAAACTTTCCATTTCATTATCCAGACTGCACTAGGCAGGGTTCACTTTACTGCTTTATGCTTCAGTGTGTTTTATATGCATAGTGAGCTCACATTTCATAGAGGAAAGAGACAGGACAATTCCTGGTACCCTACTTAGCATTTAAGTTTATTCCTCAGCATGATGGTTCTGTGGGGTGCAGTTAATATGCATAGTCATATAAAGTCTCTTTGGGGGATATTAATATAATCCTTATTACATTAGAGTTATGGCCTTTTAAGAAAAATTACCCCCAAAATAAATAAATAAATAAAAGTCTACTCATACAAGGATGAAGATTACTACTTGGGAAGTAAAAGATTGGTCTGTCAGCCAATAATAATGAAGCCCATAGTAACTATATAATTATCAGAATATTTATTATAATGTTTGATTTTTTTTCCTCTTTTATTTCTTATTTTAGGACTGAATATTACAAAAAGTTTCTCTGGTCTCAAACATCTTATTTGGGTTCCACATAATCAAAGTCATTTATTTCACTAAATCATCAAGCAATGAACCCACTCCATGCCACACTATGTTAGATAGTAAGAACATACCGTTGAGTGAGATATGGCTGGTTTTTTTATGGTGAAATATTACTTTTAAATTAAAAATTCACACTCTTGCAGTTTGAGATTGATAGTTGTTGAGAGCCACAGCCGAAGGGGCCCCAGGAAACTTCCTCTGAGGAGCCAATCAGCTAGATGTTGCTGGGGCCACTGTGAGCCAATCATCAGCTGGAAGCTGGAAGTTTGCTGGCAGCTGAAAGTTTGCTGGGGCCCCTTCGGCTGTGGCTCTCAACAGATAGTAATCAAATGCCAACCACCAGAGGTGCAAAAGGAAGACACAACTACACATTAGAGTAGATCCAGGCAGCCTTCAAGACAGAAATTACATTTTTTTTTTTTTGAAAAATAGGTTAGGGAGAAAGAATGTGCAGAACTTGATGTGCATACAGAGGGAAGGTCTTGAAGCTTACTCCAAGGTTTTAAGTCTGGATGATTGAGAAGTTAGAAATGCTGTTTCTTTTCTCTTTTTTTAAGAGAGAGAGAGAGAGAGAGAGAGAGAGAGAGAGAGAGAGAGAGAGAATTTTAATATTTATTTATTTGTTTGTTTGTTTGTTTATTTATTTATTTATTTTAGTTTTTGGTGGACAAAACATCTTTGTTTGTATGTGGTGCTGAGGATTGAACCCGGCTGCATGCATGCCAGGTGATCGCGCTACTGGTTGAGCCACATCCCCATCCCATGAAATGCTGTTTTATGCCATACTTTAGGACCTGCTAAATGCTAAAATGAATTCTTCATGTCAAAACAGCACACAGGTCCCATATTCATTACAGTGCAATATACTTGCTCTCTAAAGGCTTTAAAAACATCTGACAGACAACTAAATTCTGAAGAGTGAGAGGACCTCTCTTTGCAGCAACTGAAAACTGCTATTTCTAAATTTTCAGAAAGAAACCCTGAAGAACAACATTTGGTATTTTATAATACTATGTTACCAAAAAGGCAACTCTTTGAAAGATGAAACTGACACATACATTTGTGCTTGTGCACACTGCAAGACTAAGGGGATGGCAGCAGGGTTAAAACGGGTGCAGTCTCATTTTTCAGTAATCCTTTTCAAGTGTTCATACTGACAGATTGTTCTTTATCTTGCTTGCAAGTTATTTTTGACTAAATCAAAACTAAATCTCAACCTCTCCTTTTTAGCATTATTAATTATAAATAACTTTGTCACAAACTAGCTTTGTCACCTGAGCCTTAATTTCTTCAGCTCCAAAATTAGGATAAAAAACTATGGTCAACACTTTCAGAATTCCTATGAAGATCAAGGAAATCAAGTTAGTATAATAGACTAAGCAGGTGCTGAAAAAATGCTCAAACTCTTAGTAGAGAGTTAAAGAGTCTTTTAGATAGATCTTTTGTCTCCAAAAATGAAATTTTGACATAATAAGAGGTTTCTTTTCCTACAACTGAGTCAACTACAAAGTATTGTATACTAGCAATATACATTATTTTGAGTTTTGCTCAATATTTGGGTAGATTGAGAATACATTTTGTCACTCAAATGGATATCAATATTTTAAACAATAAAAACAAAATAGCCATTATTGTGATTATTACTAACATGTATGTGAATACCTAGGATGTGCCAGGTGCTGAGCTGTTTTCCATTTTACCCTCACAGCTATGAGGAAGACATTGGTGATTTATTTAATAAATAATGAAACTAAGACCAAAAGAACAGACTGATAAGAAATGGTGTCAGAGTTCAGCATGTACAGCAAAAAAAGTTGCCTACATCCATGAAGTCCATAAGCCAATAAGCCAGGGTCACAGTCCTATCTCTCCAAGACACTCAAATCTACCCCTCCACAATATTCAGTCTCATATTGTCCATATACTTAGAAACAACTCTGGCATGAAAAGCCATATTCATTCAGCCCTATGCATTTGTTCCATTAATGTGCTAAACAAATATATATTGAGGACTTTATTTTCTACTAAGCACTCTGCTATTTGCTATGAGAAATTCAAAGTTACTCAACTTTTAACTCCTATTTACCACAGGATCTGATACACAGTGATAGGTAAACAATTAGCCAAAATAGGGTTCCAAGAGGGATCTCAGCAGAAAAGGAACATTCCACCAGACAATCTCTGGTTCCAAGCCCATATTTCAAGTCTCTTCATCCACTTGAGTTCAACAAAAGCTTCTTAAAGTTCCTCCAAACACACCTATAACCCCATCTGTTTGGAATTATGTCCATTACTTCACTAACCCCCACAAATCTTTTATGGCTCAAGTCACACCTCTTTTGAAAGTTTCATTTTTTCATGCATCATTCAAGAGTCTCTCTTTTCCATTGCAATCTGAGAACTAAAAGGTATATAGAGGGAGGGAAAGACAACAAACGCAGGTCCATGAAGAGCTAGGTGCTACATATATGCTATTTTATAGTATTTTAATAAGCCTGCAGGATAGGTATCCTGTAACAGATTCCACCTATCTCTGATTTTTTCTGTTATTTTTTTACTCCTTATCACACATCATATTTGAACTTTTGAATGTGGTATGTCTAACTTTTTTTACCTATTTAACTGTTTATTTAGTAGCTTTATATTAAAAAAAATTATAAGGCAAATGAATGCTTTTTTGATTACCAAGTCCTACAGATACTTTTTTCGCTGACCAATCTTCTGCTTTATACAAATCACAACTTTCTCTGTCTTTTCTTCTATTCTTGTGCAGTGTATTATTATATTACCCATTTGAGGCAGCTACCAGATTCATCCTCTCCTTCCAATAACCAGATCAAAATTCACACCATCAAGAGTCAGTCTTCCATCTAAATTATATCATTCCTTGTTTTGTACTTTTTTTACTGTTTTGCAGACTTAAACTTTTCTGTTTTTCATGTTTTGACTTGTACTTACTCATTCATTGTGCTTTGATAACTAATAAATCTATTCTTAGTCCCTTGTTTTTTTTCCCTAGAAGAACATAATTCTTTATAGTGGAACCCAGGCTCTTGTTTCCTTTGCTTCTCCAAGAACACCTAGCAGAGGGCCCTTTGTACACAGTAGGTATTATATTCCTGTACAATCAATGTGGAGAGAAAGTAGTCACTCCAGTTACACATTGGAAAAGCTTCCTTTCTTATCTTAACAATTGTTAGCTTTATGATTTATTCTTAACAAAAGCATATGGTCTTCTTTCCAGGAACAATGAATATTCTTTTGCTACCTGACTTAGTACATTGAGTGGTCACTAGAATGAACACTAAATCAAGTACTATCCTAAGAACACCAATTTCTGAGAAAGCCTTAAAATAGATTGTTGTGGCAATTAACATATAGCCTAAATAATTAGACATAAACTTAGAATCCCTAGTTCTCTCAGCTCCTATCACTCTACTAAGACACTTTATTTCCCTAAAGATGAGGCATGTACTTGACAAGCTTTATCTCATCCATTACTAGTCCATTCTCCCCTTCACCTCTAATGGTATCTCTTTGATCAGGAATGTCTAGAATGTCTCAACAATTTAAACAATTTACAGTGAAAATTTTCTTATTTCAGAGAAAGTACTGAATAACATTTAAGTCACAGGAATGATACATATCACCAACCTGCAGTTCATTCAAGTGTTTTAAATTGTGCCTACCAGATCTACACTGGAAGTTGTTCCCCTGCCTTTCAAAAAACTACTAGGCAGGATAGATACTGCCTAGAAGAGGCCAGGTGGATACTCAAAAAATACTTATAACAATGTGTTAAGTTCTATAACTGACCATAAATAAAGTTCTAGAACCCTAAAAAGTAAAGAACTTCACTTTATCATGAGATACCAGACAAGTGTCCCAAATGGACAAAGGATTCAGTACTGAAACTGATTCCAGGTTAGAAATAAAGAAAACAATAAAGTTAACCTGGCAAAACATGGAGGAAGGGGTAGGCTCACTCTCTCTCATGCTGAAGATTTTGACCTCGCCCTGGAGGGCAGAGATACTTGATTAGGGATGAATTTTATTTCAGTGAAGAAGATATTCATGATTTTTCTAGGAATGCTGAATAGAAACAAGAATGGTCAGCAACACATAGAAAGGTCTGAGAAACAGAAATTACCAGATCAGGAAGGAAAACTTTCAGAAATGTTAGGCAGGGGAAAACAGCAGCATCAACTGGCCAAATATATGCAAAAGTCATTAGTTTGTTTTCTGAATAGTATGAGCTTCCAAAAAATACAAATAATAAACAGAGAAGACAGAAAAATATAAACATTTTGCCTACTCAGTCTTCAAAATTTCTTTACAGCTATTATTTAGAAAAGTTATCAGAAATTTCAGAGAGATTAGATCAAAGAACAAGCAAAGCAAGTGCCTCATGTTTCCCTCCAAACTTAAATTACCATAAAGAAAAAAGGAAGGAAGAGGAGGAGGACAAGAAATAATTTTGTTGTTAAAAGAGAAGATATTTTACTTGGGGGCTGGGATAAAAAAGATAATCTGAGTAGATCATAAATTAAAAGAACTTTTAGAAACTAAAAAGTTATTGAAATTAGATTGCTTAAAATATATGTGAGTAGCAGCCAGAACCTGTACATGTGAGAAATGATGGCAAGGACAGGTCCAGAGAACCTGTATGAGAGGCAAGATGTGAGAGAGACCTGCAGGAGGAGAAGGCGGGCAGAGAGGTCAAGACAGGAAGACCCCAGCCCTCTCCTGTCCCCTTAAATCTCACTCTAAAAATCATAGGGTGCCTTATAGGAAGACGATAATATAAATCTAGAGGCCAAGGAAACCTGGGACATCCTAAAAAGATACTGTAAAAGGCTCAAATAGGAGTTCCACATGGCTAAAATAGAAGACAAAAGACAAAATGAAACATCAGCAAGCAGAGTGTAAAAGATTATTCACTATACACCGGATTCTACAGAGAAATCCCAACTGAGGTGCATAGATATAAGAAATAAGACAGAAACTGAATCAAAAAGAAAAACTATTTCAAATTTAAGAACCTCTAGACATAAACTGAGAAATCTAAAACCAAGTAAAGAGGATCTAAGTGCACATCTCTAGAATTACAAAAGAAAAACAAAACATTGGAAGAAAAAAATATATATAGGATAAAACAAAAGAAAAATTTTTTAATAAAAGACCAACTGAAAGGTCACACAGTTCCCCATATAAACTGTCAAGAGTAGGACCTGTCCTATTAAAGTTACTAGAACTATTTGAACAGCAAGGCAAAAGATTCTAGTAACTTATAGGGCAGAACAGAGATCAGTCTCTTTTGCATTTGTCTAAAGCAACATTCAAAAACAGAATTCAGTGGACACCACTGCCTTCCAGTTATTCTTCTGGATGGAGAAATGTTCATGAAATTGTGGAAGAAGAAAATATAGATGAGATTTTTAAACCCAACCAAACTCACTAATTGTAAAGGCAACAGACAATGTTCAAAAATATATGAACAATTAAAATCTTGTGCTCATGGTGTCTTCTTGAGAGATTTACTAAAAGATAAACTACAGTCATCCAAGAGATAACTGGAATAAATAATAAAATAATAAAATAAAAGAGTGGCATAAATACTGAAACTAATTATGGCACTAAATTCCAATCAAGTGTGTAATTATACTGCTCTTAAAAAATGTAGGTAATTTAAGCCATAACAATATGGAAATAATAAAATTTATTTAAAAATGGGAAAGCTGAAGAAGCAAGAACATGGTCTGTAGTTTATATAACATTAAGATGACTCTCTTAGTAACTAAGACCAAAG
This sequence comes from Ictidomys tridecemlineatus, assembly GCF_052094955.1. Taxonomy (NCBI): domain Eukaryota; kingdom Metazoa; phylum Chordata; class Mammalia; order Rodentia; family Sciuridae; genus Ictidomys; species Ictidomys tridecemlineatus. The sequence continues at coordinate 17,135 of NW_027523079.1, read as the reverse complement.
ATATTTAAATCTGATAAATCACAAAAGAATTTTAAATTATTTTTCTTATAATGCTAAAGTCACCTGAAAGAAAAGGATAAGTGAAGAGAAAACTATTAGTTTTATTATGGATCATCAGTGAGGAAACTGCATGATCTTTAAAGCAACAAGGAGCTAAAGGTTTTTCTACAGTTACAACAATTACTATGTTTAAAATGGAAATAGAGACTATTCTAATAAAAAGAAAGCAAACACAGAACTAAGAAAGCAGAATACCTTATGAAATGTTGTTAAAAAAACATCTATAAATTGGAGAATGTGATATAAAATAAATTACTAACACCAAATTTATGTTGTTCAGACTGTTAGAATCAAACTCACCCACTGAAAGGAAACATGCTTTCAGTTGCATCACAGGCAGATTCCACTCTATTCTACAATCACCTGACTGTTGAAGCTTGAGAACAAAAGGATAGACAAAGAAAGACATGGGATAAAGAAGAGAAGAAGAAAGAAGGATAAAAAGAAAGAAAAGAGGAAGGGAGGAAATGAGGGAGGCTGGCAGATTGTACATCAGGCAATATTGAACTTAGGATAAAAAGAACCAAACAAGCAAAGAAGAAAACACTACAATGCTAAGTGTGATTCACTTATATTCATATCATATCAGATATTCATATCAAATAATGATATTAATATCTAGGTATTATATGATACATATTTGTAACACAAACTCTATAGCAGGTATAAAGAGTTTCGAATGGTAATACATTATTCATAGATTATTATCCAACCCTCTCAAAGCATGAATCACAAAGGGATTAAAAAAGTAGATAAAAATACTAAAAACATACATAGGTTGACATAATAAAGTAGATTTAATTTATATATATTTAACTGTAAGGTAAAATCATAAAATAAACCTTCTCTTTAAGAAATCGGCCTTAAGGAAGGAAAAAAAATGTGGTCTCATTTGAAGTGAAAGATAAAATCCCAGTAAATTCTAGGATTATAGGCTACTACAGTTTCTAAACACAATGCAATTAAAGAAAAGTCACTAAGAAAATCTGTAGTTAAGAAGCTCCTAGCTTCTGATAATTTTAAGACCCAAATAACTGTCAGAAAAACAGAAATTCTAAAATATCTATGCAATAATAAGTATAATGCAAACACTATGTATTATATTTTATATGGCTAAAAAGGTTCTAAGACTACAATTCACAACCTTAAACACATACCTATTAAACAACAAGGAAAATAAATCCATTAACATCCAAAATTAAGAGAATTTCACTAAATTAAACTTGAAGAAAACAAAAAATATGTATGTGGGTAGAAACAGAAAATAAGACATAGGGGGAAAAAGCAAAATAATAAAACTAATAAGTAAGTCTCAGATTTCTTCTCTGGGTAAAAGAATAAAACAGGAAAATACTGCAACAAATCTGAGGCCTAAAAAGGGAGAAAATGCCAATATGCAAAACAAGAAATAACCAGAGAAAAGAAGCTAAAATAATCATAAGAAACTACTACCCCCAACTTGATGCAAATAAAATGTGATGAAATGGATATCTCCATGACAATATAATTTACACACATCAACCCCAGAAAGCAGAAATTTCAAAGACACCAATTACCATAGGAGAAATACAGAGAAAATTGTCAAAGAGATACTTCCCCCCAAAATGACACAGTCCAAACAGTTTAATTTACAAAGAAATTTCACATAGCCTTAAGAAATGGTTAATTTCAATACCAAAGTGTTTCAAAGCAAAGAAATGTCAAATTACCACCAAGAAAGTTAGATTAGCAACATCAATAAGAAAAGCATTTCCTTACCAGATGTGCTTAGTATACAAAGAGAATGTAGTCATCCAACTAATTGCTTTAAGTGGGGGAGGGGAGGAACAGGAAAAAGAAGGAACTGCAGAATGAAACTGACCAAATCATGTCATGTACATACATGAATATACCACAGTGAATTTCACCTTTATTAAGTCGAATATCTATAAAGTACCTATTTAAAAAATCAATAAATATTCTCATAGAGTAGAGAAGGAAGAACAGGGGGAGTAGGAAGGAAAGAGAAGTACTAGGGACTTTAAATGGAGCAAATAATACATACATGTGTACAGTATGTCATGTCAAAATGAACCCCAATATCATGTATAACTACAATGCACTAATACAACCATTTTTAAAAAATAAAAAAGTAAAAATATCCATCAATTACAATAAGTATTCATAATCTTTAATCATTAGGAAAATGCAAAACAAAACTACATTGAATTTCCATTTCACCCCTGTCAGAATGCCAATCATCAAGAAAACAAATAATTACTGCTGGAGAGGATGCAGGGTAAAAGGAACTCTTACACACTTCTGCTGGGAATACATATTAGTACAGTCACTATGGAAATGAGTACAGAGGTTCCTCAAAAAACTAAAAATTAAACTACTATGTGATCCTGCTAAATCACTTGTCAGTATTTTAGCGGCAAGAATTAAAGTTAGCGTACTATAAAGATACTAGTATATTCATGTACAACATGGCACAATTCACAATATCCAAGTTATGTAATCATTCTAGTTGTCACAGATGAATAAAGAAAATGTACTATATTTGCACAAGGAGCAATATTCAGTCAAGAAGAAAAACAAAATTATGTAATTTGCAGGAAAATGGATGGAACTATAGATTATCACATTAAGTTAAATAAGCCAGACTCAGAAAGACAAGTATCCTGTTTATATGTGGAAGCTGTGGGGATTGTGGGAAGGACAGAATGATTGTAGAAGCGAGATCACCAGTGAAGAGGAAGAGGACAAAGGTAGGGAAAGGAAAGAGTGTTAATGGGGAGTGAAACTGATCAAATTATGATGTATTCAAGTATAATATACCTGAGTGAAATCTACTGTTGTGTACAATCAATATGCACCCAAAAAAGCAATCAGCAATTAGTATATTAAGATCCAGGGGCTGGGGTTGTGGCTCAGTGGTAGAGCACTCACCTAGTATGTGTGAGGCACTGGGTTTAATCCTCAGCATTATGCAGATAAATAAATACATGAACTGAATGAAGATATTGTGTTAATCTATATCTTAAAAAAAATTCTTTCAAAAATCCAACTTTAGAAACTGAAGAATGTGACCCAGAAAAGCTTGCTTTTGCATATGCCTTTTCTCTGTGTTTAATGAAAATGTATCCATTTAAGTAATCATGAAATGAATACACACTCTTCTGTTTCACCACATCCTCTCCAAATGAATTCTTGTTGACTTAAAGAAAATAGAAAAGCCTGGATGAACATGCAGGAGTTTACATTAAGTGCTGTAAGGCAGACACAATGAATCATTGACTGCTACATCTTACTCACATGAAGAATCTGAAAAAGGTGAACTTCGAGATGAACAGAGTAAAATGATGGTTACTACGGCTGTGCTGTTTGGAGTGCAGATGTAATGTTGGTCCAAAAAAATGTAATTTCATAGGTATAAGAAGGTCAGAGTTCTACTCACAACATGGTGTGAGTAATTAGTATATTGTATTCTTGACAAATGCTAATAGAATGGATTTAAAGTGTTCTAACATACTCTAAGTACAAAATGATAGTTACATGAAAGAATACATGTGTAAATTAGCTATATTTGGTCATTACATCTTGTATATATACTTTAAAACATCATCCTACACATGGTAAATACAACTTAATTTGTCGGTAAAAATCAATCAATAAAAATATTTTTAAATTTTTTTAAATAAAGTTTCTGACAGACTTGTGTATGTGATGGTTGTAAAGGGAAGTATGTGTGTGTGTCTGTGTGTGTGTGTGTGTATACAAAGATCAACAGTTGGTACTGAAAATTAATAGAAAAAGAATAAAACATTCCAAAAAAAGGCTTACTGTAGCCATTTAAAAAAGCTAAAACTGCAGACTTTTCACTTATCACTATACACTAAAAATAGCCTCCAATATTTGAAAATTATAATGAAATTTCTAAAAATTAACTAATTTATAAACATGTAAGAAGATATAATTCAAGATTCTTTGATAATTTTGTAGTGGAAAAATTCTTAAACACTTTACCTAAGATCTAAAATACATTTAAAAATCAAAAACTTAACTTATAAATGTATACAACATTAAAAACCCAAACATAAAATTCAAATACAAAGCAGATTGAGAAAAAAAAGAACTAATTGTCAGAAAATCCAAGCATTCTTAAAAATATGCAGAAAATAATTAACCCAAAAGGAAAATGAGTGGATAATAAACAAATCTCTCTCTCTCTCTCTCTCTCTCTCTCTCTCTCTCTCTCTCTCTCTCTCTCTCTCTCTCTCACACACACACACACACACACACACACACACACACACACAATATAGCACTGAACACATTCTCTTGAAAAGATAACCTCACTAGTAACAAGAGAAAAGCATGTTAATTATTGGGCATCTTTACTAGTTGGGACAAAAGTTTAATGATGATAATGTTAAATGCTGGTCCAAGTGCCAAGTGACAGTGGTATTCTTCAAAAGTTATAAAAAGGATATTACAGAAATTATGGAAGGAAATTTAGCAGCAACAATGTGTATCTTAGAAGCCCTGCTCTTTCATATTATCACTTCTTTTCTGATTTTCTTCTCGACCTATTAACGATCATATTTAGAAAGGTATCTGGAATAAATAATGTTCACCATATCATTGCTTACAAGAGAAAAAAATTTAACAACAATTAATATATTAGGCACATTAATTCATGGGCACATGTCAATAAAATGTAGAGCATTCCAACTATGAGATATTTTGTGACAATTGAAAGAACTAAGGATAAACTAACAGAAAAGAGTGTCAAATGCATAAATTTTTTTGAATACTTATTAAGTATTCAAAAATTTACATCATTTGTGTATTTTGAATACTTATTAAGTATTCAAAAAAAATACATCATTTGTGTATTTTGAATACTTATTAAGTATTCAAAAAAATTACATCATTTGTGTAAAATCAAACAAAACACTGTATGTTTTTACATATACACAAAAGTGTATATAATCCCATAGAAAAAGAGCTAGTAGAATGCATACCAAATTTTTAACAATCTTGATACCTAGGGGAAAAATGAGATTGAGAAAAGATATGATTAAGATGTGGCTAATTTTAATGTATCTATTTTCATTTTATGTCATTTATTATTCATGGTAAATTCATGGTAAAACTAAACTTTAAAAAAGTCTTAAGATCACTCAAGTTACATGGTGAATACTTTAAAAAAAGCAGAGTTCCATGATCTCAGACTGCTAACTGATCCACAATGACCTCTTAGGAATTCTCACTGTATTCTTTGCTCCTGAACAATTACCTATGGTATTGGCATTTAATGTTCTATAGTATTCATTTTTAAAAAATATTTTTTATGTAGGAAAGCAGCACTTATGTAATCAACAAATATGAAAATTGTTTATAAGGTCCTCTCATGTAACTGTGTACCTAGTTACTTTCTAAACTGTGTACTTTGTAAACTATGTCAAATAGTCATTTGACATGCCTTGAAAACTTCCAGTAACAGAAAGGTTAAGTATGGCCTTGTGTTGAATATCTCTGTACCCTGTAACCCCTGGATTCTTGTCCCATGGCAGCTCTTCCATTGGCTAGATGAAGGTGTGCTCTTTCTCCTGTGAATCCCCTAGCTGTGCTTAATTCTTCAAGAAACTGAAGCAAACTCTATTTTATAAAGAGGAAATAAGAAAAACATTTTGTTTGCACTACCAGACATACTGCCATCCTATTTTGTGTGTCTTTAAACTTCTTTCTTATCAGTTAAATTAGAAAGATTTTCCTTCTTCCCTCTAGGACTAGTAGGATTTAGATAAGTAGTATCCTTCAACTGCTCAAGTGTGAGATGATGGAGGAATTTTCTGAGGAGAAATGATTAGAAAATGACAGCTGTAATGTGATCACCAAATTAATCCACTTTATGGATTAATCATTTGAATGGATTAATGTGTGGTAATTGCCTACAGGTAGGACATGGCTGGAGGAAGTAGGTCAATGGAGGTGTGCATCTGGGGTTTATATTTTGTCCCTGGTGACTGAAGCTTTCTCTGCTTTCTGGTTGCCATATTTTGAGCTGCTTTCCTACACCATGCCTTCCTGCCATGATGATCTGCCTCACCTTGGGCTCAGAGTAGTGAAGCTGGATCACCATGGACTAAAGCCCTGAAACCTTAAGCCAAAATAAACTTTTCATTTTCTAAGCTGATCTTGTCAGGTCTTTTGGTCACAGCAAAAATAGCAAAAAAAAAAAAAAAAAAAAAACCTGGATTAAACACTAGAACAAATATGTTTGGTCCCTGTATCAGGCTAACACCCCCACCCTTTGTCTTTGCCCTGGAAGCTGTGAATATGTTATCTTCCCTGGGATCTCTGCAGATATAATTAAGTTAAGAATTTTGATAAGAGAAGATTATCCAAAATTTTTCAAGCAGGCTCAATGTAATTATAAGGATCCATTTCTGGCCTTCAAAACTGTATGATTAAAGAAAATGTGTTGTTTTAAGCCACTAAATTTACTGTGATTTGTTACAGCATCAATAGAAACCAATACATCCCCTTTTCTTTCCCAGCTTCTTGAAAATTTCACTTTAGGAGGTCTTCTGACTACTGGATATTTAAACTTTTCTCAATAAGATTCCTTGCACTGGCATTTAAACATATGCAAGCTTCCAAATTTAAAACAAAGCAAAACAGAAAACACTAAAATTTACCTTCAGCTCAAATACCTTTTTTTAAAAACCAACTGCTAGTATCATACTACTGTTGTTGTTACTATTGTTAGCATTAACTTGGGAAGATTCAGTTTGATCCCAGGTCCTATATACTCAAAATGAGGTTTTTATATGAAATTATCTTTAAGATTTTTTTCCATTTAAAGGGAAAAATAATCAATCTAAACTTAAAAAGACACTCAATTCCTGAAAAAAAAGGAACATGTTTGTATATTTAACAGACAGCTGACTGGCAACAAGTCCCTACAATTTAAAACTTCTATTCAGATGGAGGGCTTAAGTACCACTCTCTTAAATGTCATCACCATCGCAAAAATAAAAAGGAATATGTTGACTGGCTACAAATCAATGTTTGCTGACTGAAGACAAAAAATTATGATTGATCTTCTCTTACATATTAGAAGTCATACATAATAAACCACCATGCAATGTCTTGCCCTAGTCTTCTTCATACCTATCAAGAAACTTCCAGTGTCTTTATAATAGCTGCACTTTTCCTAACCAGGAATTTTGCAACTTAGGTATTGGATCTTTCAGTATCTTCCATTTCATCAGTGAGAAAAAAGTAGAACAGATAACACATTGTGAAACAGATCTTGACCCTCAGATTTAATACCACTGATTCTGAGTGATGTCAGTTTATTTTCAAATTATTTCCAAAGAAATAACAAGTTTGATGGTATAAGAAATTTCATTAAAATGCACAATATTTTCAGTCACAAGCAGCATTACAGTTGATTGCCTTTTTTTCATATAAATGCTTGACAGGAAAAAGACTGAAAGCTGAGCAAATATTTCCCCCCAAATCTGGCAGTAATCCTATATCACTAGCAAGCCCTCATAGCTATTCATATAAATCAATACTTAAAATATGCTGAGAGGAAATTTTATGGGTTCCTATCACACACAAAAATAATAACTATGTGACATGATGTTGTAACAAACATGTCACAATAAATACTTACAAAAACATCATGTTGTGTATCTTCAGTGTACACAATTTTTGTTAATTATACCCCATCAAAGCTGAAAACAAGAAATATCAGAAAATGACCATATAGATAATAAAAAAACTTTAAAGTCAAGGGTCAACAAAGTAAATTTGATTACCAGTCAGCTCCATTTAATAAAATTCTAAATTTACACAAAACATTACAATGCAGCAATGGCTGCAATGTGTCCAGTTCTTCCTTCATTCAACCACATTCATTGAGCACAGCTTACACAAGAGGTACTACTGGGTCTTGGAGATAACATAGGAGTGTGACACCAGTCCTGCCTAATGTCACCTAAATGGGTTAGGTTAGTTGCTATAAGAAATGCACAAATAATGTGCTTTGGAACATAAAGAGAAGTAGAATATGGAGTGACAGAGATTGGCAAAGTCTTGTAAAAGAAGAGGCCATGGAGATGGGCCTTAGAAGAATGTTGGGCCTTCTAATATGTAAGAGAAGATCAATCATAATTTTAGAAGAATTTTAGAAGAATTAGAAGAATTTTAATGTTAGAAATGGGAGGAGGGAAAAAATCCAGTCTAAAGCAACAGTGTAAGATAGATCTGAGAAACAGATCTATTAGACTGAAGGAGTATGTAGAGAAGGGGATACAAAGTAGGAAAGTTTAATTAGAGCTAATCTTTTGAACAACTTGACAAGTAAGCTGAGAAATCTGATATTAACTTTGTAACCAATGGAGAGCCACTTAAGATTCTTTAAAGCAGTGTGACCTGACCAGAATTGCTTTTCTGGAAAGATTGACTTGGAATCCATTCATCAGATGAAGCCACATAGAAATCTTATAGATGCCACTGTTTTCTTTGATAGACTCTACCTTAAAGCAAACCTAAGAATCACACTTTTGTGTAATATTCTACCTCCATTTCCATGTATACTTCGTTTGACTCATTTCTAGATGCTGACTTCTGTATTTGACATTTAACACACAGGTTACAATATCCAAAGAAGTTTTCAAAAATGAGCCAGTGCTACCTTGGGGAAGACCAGAGTCATGTTCAATAACCTTCATGCTAAAAACAGCCTAGCCATCACTTTAAGAGCCAGAAGTCTATATTTAGATTCAAGTGCTTTGGTCAAATGATAAGCTTACAGAAGCAAGACTTCTGAAGGAGACAAAATAATTACCATATTGGGTACTGGCCTCTCTGGGGTTATAATTTCCACTTTATAATAATGCAATTGATGATCAAAGATGTTAGAGGTTAACTTGCTTAAAACCTCAAGGCTGGCATAATGCTTGGCAAAATTTGAACCCAGAAGGGGAAAACAGAAGAAAGAAAATAATGAAACATATAATGTTCTCTTAGCTGAATAAAAAATAATGTATGTTTGAGATTAAATGAGCCTACCAAGTACAAAGCAGGAATAGTTTTTATAAGACGATTTTGAACATATTGTAATAAACTATCATAATACCAACAAGAGAAAAACTGCAGACCTTCCAAAGAGAATATTAAAAACTAATAAACAGAACAAACAGAAATCAGATTACAAATTTTTAACCTGCAAAACTGGACACTGGATGACAATAAACTCATATCTTCAAAGTTCAGTGAATAAAATTATTTTGAGCCTAGAATTCTATATCAAGCCAAATAATTAAATGAAAGTGAAGGGCAAGTGACATTCTTTTGAAAAAAAAAGACCCATTCACTAATGAACACCCTACTTCAGACCCTGTGCCAGGCACTAACTATCTCAGGTAGATTACTCTGTCCAAGATAGTTTCTCTGCATAAGAGAGGTGTCCTTGAACTAATATACATTTTTTAAATCCTGTGATTGAAAAGCTGCATTCCCCAAACATGTTTAACTGCAGTGTCTCTATAGTAATTGTCTTTAATATAGGGAATTATTTTTAACACAGATATTGACATAATGTTATATTGCTTATGTCTGTAAAATCTCATACTGCAGACTAACAACATTATTGCCAATAAAGGAAAAGAGGGAAGGAGGAGTTCAGTTAATCAATGAGTTTAAATCCAATAAGAAGTTCAAGATAAAGGTCTTCACTCATTTTTATTTTTCCCAGAGTCTATTAACCTTACCAATTAGAAACTGACATTTAAGATGACCTTCCTAAGCAATGCTCATCTAGATATAGGGACAAATTGGAAAGAAAAATTGCTGAGACATACAACTTTACTTACAGAAGTAAAAATATTACATGGGGGATAGGAGGAGCCCGTGCAGTCCACATACTAGTGGAGCACAGAAAGACATTTCCAAAGGTGGTGTTCATAATAGCAATTTCTGAAGTAAAACGCCAATTCAGAAGAGAATCCCTGCACTCCTTTAGGCCTTCCAACCCACTCATTCCTGTCCTTCCACATCAGAACCATGAAGATCATCAAAATACTTAAGCCAAATGGAAAAGTCAGCCTCTGATCTATTGTTAACAGGTAAATCTGTGTTCCCACTTTCGTTAAACTTTTTATAGGTCACAGGATTTAAACCTGTGGCTACCTCTTTAAAACATTATTTTCCCACATGGGAAAATATTTGATTACTTCAGTGGTTCATTTAACTTTTTCATAAAGAAAAGAAAACTAACAGCAATGCCCAGCCAAGGGTGGACAAGAAATGCATAAATGTTGCCAATGTACCTCATCTTAACAGCAGCATCCTTATGTTCTCTCATTAGACTCTCCTGAGCAGATTGACTAGAACTACTGAATTAAACAAGGGCCAAAGAATTTCTTACTCAAATCAACAAACCATATGGTCTGCTATGCTGTTTCTGCCAGTGGTCAAAGCAGAAACTTTGAAAACACAAATTTGGACATCATTATAGAGTTGTATGTAGGTGGAGAGAAAACGTATTCTTAACTGTAGTTGTGGGAGATTATGTATTTTTTTACCTCAAGTTCAACTATTGATGAGGAGTGACTATGTGATAATGATAGTGATTCAATAAATATACTAGAACAGATGAGTGCAGCAGATGCATGAAATCTTTCAGAAGTGACTGTCACAGAACTTATTTGGGTAGATTTCATCATGTGCTGCTTCATTCCAATTTGTTTAAAATAAACCTATATTTTTTAAAATTTCAGGCATCTTTATCCATTTGATAGTTTATTAACAAAAGAAAGACCATTACCTTCTGGCATAAGTGAGGAGAAACTGCAAGCTATTTTTAGTTAAATGGTTCTAAAAATCAATGCAATAAATTTTGAATACTCAACTGGCTGCATGGAAGGTTTATTTTAAGAAAAGATGGCTTTTGTTTAAACTTACAAGAAAACTTTATTAGAATTCCTAATTCAGAAAAACCATTCCAGAAATTTCTTTTGGATAACATTCATTTACAGTAGTAGTTAGTACTATAAATCTGGCATATTAGTTGCAAGTCAAAATTGATGAGGTAGAATTATAGTTTTTGTATGTTGACTGTACACACCACAGTACATGGAGGTCTCCTGTGGTCAATGTGTACATTTACAGACATTTTATAAGTGTTAAAAATATAAGATCAGTAATGAAATGCTGTTTAAAGAAGTTTTTAGTTATTATATTTTTTGATTATAGGAAAACATTTTACTCTGATGTATTTAGTTAAAATCACAACTATAATATGTTATGCTTTGGAAAAATACTATCCATGTGGTTCTACAGAAAAAGTTTTAGACATTTTAAATTATTATTCTAAAAATGTTCCTGTCCTAATCAGTTTGGACTGCTATTACCTACATCTGGGTAGTTTAGAAACAATGAAAAGTCATTTCTCACCATTCTGTAGACTGAGAGACCAAACTCAGGAGGACAGCATGGTCAGGTTCTGACAAGGGCCTAATATGGGTTCCACACAGCTAATCATTGTGTCCTCAGAAGGCATAAAGCTTGCTAACTAGCTCTCTGAGTCCCTTTTATGAGGGCACACATCAGTCATAAGGATTCCTTGCTTATGACCTAATTACTTCCCAAAGGCTTTATCTCCTGATACCACCACATTGGGACTTAGAATTTCAACATTAATTTAGGAGACACCAAACATTAAGCTCATAATATTGCCCCCACACAAGCAACTTTTATACTCTTACTTGAGAAAACCAAGGTATACAGGTTGGTCATTCAAGAAACTCAGGTCTCATTATCTTTGTAATTTATTCCCCAATTAAATGCTCATTCCATAGAATTGGCTTTAAACTGTTTTTTTTTTTTTTACTTTTTCTCAACAGCAGAAAATTTCAAGGAATTAAGATCAGTCACCAGTGGGAATGCTTAAAGTATTATTATTAATCTCTAAAAACAAAAATAGTTATTCTAAAACTCTGAGCAGTAACATAATCATTAGAATCATTTCCCAGTGACTACCTTGAATGAGACCATGTTCATTTGGATGTTTCAATTCTGATATGAAACAAGTAAATTAATAAAATGACCTTAAGCCTCACTCAGATGAAGAAAACCCAAAAGTTTGGAGATAAAAATCATTATTTAGATTTTAAACTAGCACAAACTGACACTCAATTATGCTCTATATACAGCACATATCAAGTGCCCTGACATCAAATGAATCCTATAACACAAAACCTGTGTCCTCTACAGAATTATTTCCACTAACCTATGGCTGAAACTAATTCAATGTGCTTTGTAAAAAGTGACTTCACATTTTTTAAAGTTTCACAAACAAGACTTAATCATGTTCTTCACTGAATAAGCAGAAAATATTAACTCTATTATTTTGATTCAAGTGCTCTGAACATACAACTTCACTGGTCCCAATATTTGAACTCATATTTGCAAAGCAAGACTTGCTTTATTTTGAAAACACTTAAATCACATGTGTATATAATATGCCAATATTTGCTGTAATCCATTATCAATTGTGTTGTTTATAATACAGTAAAATTATTCAATATAATGAATTTCTATGAACCTCAAGAAACTGCTTTCAGTTCTAATATTAAGCTTGTAGGAGATAATAATGCACAGAAATTTTTGTCTGTGTATTTATCTAAGAGTTTTTTCCAAGCCCAGTTAAAAATGCTTAGCCCACACAACCTTCTATGTAGAATATAAAGTCTTTGTAAGAGTAGGGATGGAGAAAAGAACACATGGGAAGATGACATAGCATTCATTTCCACTGTCATATTCTCATCAAGATACCTTCCATCCCAGCCTGTTAAGTAAAGGGTTTTGACTGAACATTGAAATTACTCACTCATTGATAAAAGTCTAAAAGCTTCAAAACAAAACAAAAAAAAATTCACCATTTCACTCACATTCCCATAATGAATAATCATTTAAACTATAAGGAAAATTTGCTTGTTGTCAGTCATCTAGAATTCCCCTCCTCTCCCTAATTTTTTATTACTCTGAAAAAGGCATGTTAAAGAGAACTTTTAGTTTTTAAATTGTTAGGATTTATGTAAATACCTATAACTCTTTTAAGCCTGAAAATTTTCTTGACCAAAGAAGAAATACATTAAAAGTAGAGAAGTCTGATTAAGGTTCATTACTGCATTAATTTAGAAAGTATGTGAAAGACAGGGGAAAATGTTGGTATTAAATAATTAAAACACTGAATATGGCTTTTCTTTTCTGGAGAGGGGCACAGTCTTGTGCCATCCTCTTCTCACTGCTGATTCCTTGGCTGGGTTTTGGGAAGGGCCTGTGCATCTTTCCAGCCGTCAGGAGGCTGCGAAGGGACTTTGGATAGCAGGACTCAGGTCCTCCAGTGACCGAGCCAGGTGAGTCTCCCAGGACCCTGCCCACTGCTGGTTTCCAGGTGGAAAAGGAACGGGGTCAGGGGCGGCCACTCTCCAAATCCTCTACCCTCCCCATGCGCTGCCACACGGGACATTTAAATTTCTTTTTCTTTTAATTAGCTATACATGACCATAGAGTGCATTTAAGCACTTTGATATATCCCGTGGACATTTTGTCAACTCAACTTCACGAGACTGGCATTTAATTGGGGGTAGATCACATTCAGCCAAAAAAGGTCCTGGATTGCTGTTTATAATTCCCTGTGGAAATCGTCTAGGAGGTTTAGTGGTTTTTAGTGTGGCTCCATGTCTTCCGTGGACACATTCTTTTCTGGCTCTTGTACACCCATAGTATTGTGAAATTAACCTCCATTTGCAATTTATTTATTATTTAGATGACTGAAAGCCTTGCTAAGAGAATTATATTGTAATTAACAGAGAGACCCGACCGATCACAGCAGGGAGGTTTGTCCTGGCCAAATGAGACAAACACCATTTGCAGCCTGCAAACTTGTAACAAGTTGAGCTCTTCTGGCACTTTGCATCTCTTTTGTGTCTGGAAGTGCTGACTAGTTCTATGCCCCTTCTACTCTTGTGTTCTTTTTTAAAAAAGACTTGTTGAATAAATTTTTTTTTAACTCGTGCAAGATGTATCATTTACCAGTGAAATTAGTATCTAATCTAAAAATTTATTAATTTAGATATAAGTGTATCTTTGATGTTTGAAATGAATTTGCATGCTTAAGAAATCTATTAATATTAGAAATAAAGCAAGAAGGGAAAAGTAGATCTGAAATAGGTAAGCTACAGAAATTTATGTTGAAATCAGTCTTTAGTTTTAAAGACTCTATTACTGACTTTGCTAAGTTTTATAACAAATGTCATGCTGGTCGCATTCACATTGCATGATTTATTATTTTACTTATGTTTGTGCTTGGGATTGGACCCAGGGCTGTATGCATGCTAGGTAAAGTAACAATGAGCTATACTTCAGCTCCTAATATTAATTTTTAAAAGATTCTGTTCATTTCGGCTAACATTGTTTTATACATCAGTGGTAGTTTCCAGTATCTTGTCCACAGTCCTTAGCCAGATGATAATATCACTGGGATCTGAGCCATTGTTGCTGTTGTAAACAAATTAAAAAACAAAAATGAGAATTCATTCTAATTCAAAGCCTACAGGGCTGTAGGGTGGAGCCAAAGTCTTAATTAACAACCTTGTGACTCCCTGTAGGGAGGGGGTCAATTCCTGGGACAGGAAACCCTGGAGGCAGGGCAGGTTCTTGGTAAGATGGAGGGTTCTCTGGAGGGCTGCAGAGTACCTCCAACATGCCTTGGTCTGCTGCCTGGGTTCAGTAGGGCCTCGGTACCTCATCTGCCCCCATTCCCAGCTGCCTCCACCACTTCCCGTGGCCCTTGTGTATGCCCACGTGCTTTTGTTCTGCCTGGACGCCAGACACTCCAGAGGAAGGTGCTCTCACTTCTTGGGGCTCACCAGGGCAGAAGGGGAACAGCCTCTCTGGGGTGAGAGAGCAGACCACATTCTGGCATCTCTTTCAAGGGTTTCATTTCCACCTGGTTCCCTGCCTTCTGCCAGAGCCCAGTACCACATGGGCTCAGCCTCTTCCCCACAGACCAGTGGGCCCCATTCATGCCATCTGGATGAGTGAGTATCTGGGCTCCACTTTGTGCTTTGAGAGTTGACTCTTTAGTCCTTTGAAGGCCTTCAAAGTCCTTCTGAAGGATCAGGGGTGGAAAAAATGTCTTGTGAGCTCTAAGACTGGCTAGTGCCAGGGAGGCTGGATAAATGCTAGCTGGGAATATTTAAGCTCCAGCCTCACACAGATGCCTCTTACTGACACATTATGTTAAAGGGTTTACCAGTAGAATTGCTTGCACTTCCCATCTCTAGAAGATTGGCAAGACCAAGCAGACATTTGTACTAGAGCAAAGGAGTCTTCTCTGAACCACCTATCTGGCAGCTCTAAGGCCAAGGAGAGGATAGTTTGCCCCAAGAAGAGTCCTTACAGTGTCAGGTGACAATTGTGGTTCTTTGTGTTTCTTCTTTGCAGAAACAAATCCTTCCTCAGCCTTTCACGGTTTTGGACATCTGTAAGCACTGGGAACAGTAAGTCTGGTTGGGCTGAAGGGTTTTACTAGGGATACCTCAGAGCAATCTTCATGGAATAAACTAGATTACTAGTCTGGTGTGAAGCAGCTCACTGGAGACTCTTGTTTCCTCCAGGAAGCCATGTCACATCACATGTGTGGGTGTCTGCAGTGGGGGGACATTAAGGGGTTCAATCATTGAAGAATAAAAATGTCTCACAAGCTTGTTAAAGACCAACTGAGAACCGTAAAAGCACTTTACAAAAGCAGTGAGAATGCTGAATACAGAATTCCATCTACACTGCGTTCTCATCACTGATTTGACTCTCATCTTCCAGGAATGTCATGCCATCCAGTTGGTATAGGCACTTCTTCTTGTCCTACAGAACCACAGAGCTCAGCCAGAAGCTGAAGTCAGAGAAGGCTCCAGCCCTGAAAGCCAAGACAAGCTAAGAGTTTTACATCACCATTGGTTCAGAGAGCTTGGAGGAGGAGGAGGAGGAGGAGGAGGAGACGACTGTCAAAGCCAGTAAGAGCCCTGCATGTGGGTTGTTGCTAGGGGACTTAGGCCACCCAGTTTGGCCCCCATCCTTGGTGCCAGTGGGGATCCAGCTGGTTCTAAGAAGTGCCTGTGTGAACCAGCACCTGTCAGAGACAGTTCACTGCTGCTGTTCCTTAATGTTACTGATCACTCACGGTTATGTTCAAGACCAAATAAGAACTATAAAATACTTTAATAAAGGTTTGAAAATGCAGAATACAAAATTATATTCTGCACCATTGGGAAGGCCAGTGGGATAGTGGATTTTTGGGGTGGGAAACCCTCCTAGGTTCTCCCCTAGTGGGAGTCCTGGGAAGATCAAACCTTTTAATGGGAGAGATTTAAAAGCCATAACAGATCTGATGAGCCTTTTAGCTGTGGCAAATAACTAGGGATGCAGGGGTAAACCCCCCAATCCAGGTGGGTCCATGTAGCATATCAGCTGCCCTTCAGAAGTACCCAGAAACTGCATTTTTTTACAAATCTTGATGGGGTGGAAAGAAGACCACATTTCAGAAGTGCTGTGGAAACACTACAGAAGGCTTCTCTCAGACCTGCCTTCTGTGTGGACCTGGGGGATTTCTCAGGAGTACTGATCTCCACCCTCATTATGTGCACACTGGTTTGGAGGGCTGTGCGAGGCACTGATTCCTGAGCATCAGCACAGTGATTCTGTACATGCCACTGTTTTCCCTTCTCCTGACCGCAAGTCTCCCTGAGCTTTCACAGCAGCAGCCATGACTCTCCAGAGCAATGGCCATGTCTCCTGGGCATGGTGTTACCATTTTTTTTGCTTACATAAAAGACAGTTTCCTAATTTTTTCATCTTCTTGAATTCTTTAATACAATTTTTTATTTCAAAAGAAAGGCAGGATTCATTATAAATTATACATTATACGATTCAGAAGTATATGAAGCAGCAGGATCAGAAGTTCGAGGCTGGCTTACTAACATAGGGGGACCATGTTTCAAAATTTTAAA